>NC_083343.1:81114533-81414533 GCF_019175385.1 Lycium barbarum
TACTTATACATGACGTAAGACTAAGCGAGCCAAAGAGGCTTACACCATTACTTTACAACAATACATCGATCGACAAAACCAAACAGCACCCATGACACCCACGCTGTTCGCAGACTCTAAACTGTATGACCTGCAAGACATATATACAAGTTTATACCAAAATAGAAACAGCCTCCGGACAAGTGGAGCTGACTGACTCCCAGTGCTGACTTCCCCTAAGTAGCTAGATCGCCGGGTCGCGTTCTTGGACCTGCGTGGCATGAAACACAGCCCCCGAAGAAAAGGGGTCAGTACGAGATATGTACTGAGTATGTAAAGCGGTAATACATTATAACTATCGCATAATTTAGGGAAAAAGGTAGTCATGGCAAGCCTAGTACCTGCAGCCTTGGCTGGTAAAAATAGGAATGTGTACATAAAGTCTCAAACAATCCTTAAGTAAATAACGCAATCCAACCAACATATTCAAATAAGCAATGTAGTCTAACACTTCTTTCCAAGTAAATAATACGATACAACGTACGTGCCGCTTCCGGCTCAATATCAATAATAGCCCCATTGGGCAGCCGCTTCCGGCATAATAATATAATAGTCCCTTCGGACAGCCGCTTCCGGCATAATAATATAATGGTCCCTTCGGACAGCCGCTTCCGGCGTAATAATATAATAGTCCCTTCGGACAGCCGCTTCCGGCGTAATAATATAACAGTCCCTTCGGACAGCCGCTTCCGGCGTAATAATATAATATATAAATTAAAATAGATCATAAATGAAAAGCAATGGTAAAACCTTGCGTCCCTTTTCAGAGTGGTTTTGAAATTAGCACACTCAGACATAAGCTGAGGCCATAGCACACTCAGGCGTAAACCGAGGCCATAGCTCACTCAGTGATCAGCCGAGGCCATAGCTCGCTCGGACATAAGCCGAGGCCATAGCGCGCTCAGACATGAGCTGAGGCCATCGCAACCCCTTTGGAGTGGTTTTGAAAAGTCTAGATAATAAAATATCGCACCCCCTTCGGAGTGGTTTTGAAAAGTCTAAATAATAAAATACCGCACCCCCTTCGGAGTGGTTTTGAAATCGACTACATATTCCCTTTAGTTACCGTACAAAACTAAGTCAAATGGAGCAATACAAAAGGTCTCGGGACGTGCGGGCCCACCTTGAGTCAAGTCGAGGTGATGTACAAAAAATTCGTGCATTATGCCTTGGGAAGTTCTCCGTGGAAGTCTCGGAGCGATCGGAGTACATTTGTGAAAGTTATGGAGGTTTAACCATTTTTCCAACAAAAAGCACCCATTAAAGTTCAATTTCATTGAATGAATAGTACCAAAATTCAAACTCGGATATCTATGAAAGGAATGATCCCCGAGGCTCAAATCGAGACCTAGTACATCTAGGATATGCCAAGAGAAGGGAAGGGATAGCTTTACATACCTTTTGCGCTTCTTACGCCCGTCCAAACTCAACTCCCGTTTCGTCCAGAGTCTACAATTGGTCATAGTTACCAAATGTAAGTTATAAGCTTTTAGAATTCCAATCTTAAACTCATGTTGTCTACCGAAATTTTGGCATCATTTCCCCTATAAATTTAACGTCCCCGAGAATCATCTCGGCCAAAAATATCAACAACAACAACATAACAATGCCAACAACATCAACAACCACAACAAAATACATTCTAATATAAATGTTCTTCCTTCTTCATCATGCAACCATTCCCATTCCAACTTCACACCTTCAAACTAACGTCAACGTTTTCCTATTTATTTGCTAATTCAAGACCATTCGAATACAATTCAAAAATATTTCACATTATTCTACAAAATATGCAAAAGTTCCACCGAACCATAATCCACCCAAAACCTCCAATTCTCAACATGAATATTCACCACACCTTTTTATCTTCCAATTTCACCTACAACAATCACCACTTACATCTTACAACTTCATTTTCTCAATTACATAATTTATAATAAAATCGCATGCTTTCCGATAACAACTCAACAACTAAATTTTTTTATGCTAACTTAAACCATTATTCATCCATTTCCATCACAAGTCTACAACAACACAATTAACATACTAATAATTAAATTCATAATCCTCCTCTTTCCATGCAATAAACGGCCACACACAAATATCCACAACACACAAAATTTTCATGCTTTTCATTTATTTACACATACTACAACATACATGTAAGTCTTTCATGGCACAAAAAGGATGAAATTCTCACCTTTCTCCAACATCTCCGTTTGCCACTAAAGCGGTTTTCTCGCTAAAAGAATTGCACCACGTTGAAGAGAGTCTTGCACTTAATCAAAGTTCAAGATGAAAGGAATTTTGAACCAAAGGCTAGGGCTCCAAGAATTTTTTTTTTCTTTCTTTCTCACTATAGCCGAACCCTCTATGGCTCTTGCTCTCTATATTGTTTTTTTTTTGTGTTCTTGAAAGTTCTTCCAAAATGAAGACTTTGACCCCTCTTCCAATATTTATCTCTTGAATATAATGATCCATGGGCTTGGGCCATGCATATCATGGCCGGCCACACCCTCTTTTGGGCCTAAATTTTCATACATTGTTTTTTGAGCCCAATTACTTATGGATCATATTTTTGTAATTCCCGAAACTAATTCCCGAGATTCCAATTTAGCCCTTAGCCTTCCTCCATATTTCCACACCAATATTTTTTTTGAACAACATATACATATTGATAAGTATCAAAGTATGGCCTCATTTCTTTCAGACCAAAATTATTTCGAATTTTTCGAGTGTTCGAAATTTCGGGATATAACATCCTCCCCCCCTTTAAAATATTCGTCCTCGAATGTTGGATTTGTCCTCTTAGGATTCCGTCAAAGGTAGCCTTTTACCCACTTTCTCTAGTTCAGATCTATAGCTATGATCTTGCTATGCTATGGGCCCTTCCACCCTTAAGGTTTCAACTAAGGGTTTCACGAAGCCTCTTGCCTCGACCCACTCTTTTAGCCGCTAGGCTCATGTTCTAGCTGGTGTTGTAATACATCATGTCACGGTGATAGGGGGCAGCTCGTACATAAATTAAGTCTACCAATAGGTTATCTGAAGAAGAATATACCTGGTGGCGCATCCTGCGATGCCTCTGGAGCCGGTCTCCCACCTAGGGCATAAATACGATGTGAGCCCGAACCGGAACTAGGTACTCTACCTCCGCCTCTACCTCGGCCGGAAGAAGTCTGGGGTCCTGTCTCGGGCGCTCTCACTGAGGGTGACGATGCTGCTACCGAATTTCCAGGAATGGCACTACTCCGCGGGCAGTCTCTAGCATAGTGGCTCGGGTCCCCGCAAGTATAGCATACACCCAGTCGACATCTTCCTACGTGACACCTCCCGCAAGTCACGCATCGAGGAGGGGGTATCACTTCCTGCCCTGACCCTGCCGGCCGCTGAGAACCCGATGCATAAGGAGGATTTTGTCTCTGCCTAGGGAAGGCCTCCCTACCCCGCTGGGATCCATGAAACTGCGAGGGTGCGCTGTACTGGGGTCTGCTTCCTCTGGTGGAACCTGTATTCTGACGCTCTGACCTGGCCCTCTTGGACTGGTCACTACTCCGCTCTGAGGTGGCCTCTCGCTGACGCTTTCGATCTTCTGACCCCTGAGCATAGGCCTGAACACGAGCTATATCCATACCCGGCTGCATTGCCACGGCCATACAAGCCTCCTGCAGCTCCAGCTCTAATCCCATCACATATCGGTGAACTCTATCTTCCATGTTTTGCACAATAGCAGGGGCATATCTAGCTAAAGAATCAAACTCCACACTGTACTCTCTAACAGACATGTCATCCTGTCGCAGGTTAAGGAACCTATCAACTCTTGCCCGCCTTAACGCAGGCGGCATATGATGGCGCAAGAAAGCATCCGAGAATTCCTGCCAAGTCGGCGGAGGGGCATCCCTACCTCTCGATAGCCTCCATGACTGAAACCAGTTAATTGCTATGGCCTGTAACCTGTAGAAAGCTAGCTGAACAGACCCTGTAGCTGATGCCCTCATTATATCTAAAGTACGCTGCATGCCATCTATGAACTCCTGAGGGTCAGCATTGGGGTCCGTGCCCTTGAATTCTGGGGGATTTAAGGCAAGAAAGTCTCGGGCCCTGGCACTAGCGACCCTATCCGAATACTCATGGCCCCTATCCTGTCGCCCAGCTTGGGCAGCAAGTATCTGAGTTAACAAGTGTATAGCATCTTTCATCTCTCTTATCTCCTGACTCTGAACACCCGGCTGAGGAACTGGAGGCACCGGTACTGGTGCTGGAGCTGGGGCTGGATCAGATGCCCCCCTGGGCCCTTCCGGAGATAGGGAAGTATGAGAACTCTGGGGCCGAATATGTATCCCCGTGTAAGTCTGAGCTCTGGTAGGTCTGGGGGCTTGGCTGGCTGCCTCATCTGCAACCGCCTTGCTCTTCTGTGCTGCCGTAGCTTTACCCTTCCTAGCCATTACTGAAATGATAAAGACAATTGGATTAGGGACTTTACTTATGACACGGCCCTATCCGCACGATCTTTACCAGGAAAGAAAAGATGACACCCTATAAATGTCTCGTAGCCTCCTGCTTATAGGTGTGGTGCACAACACACCGATAAACAAGACTCTACTAGACACCGTCTGCGAACTTGCCGAGGACTGAACTGCTCTGATACCACTTTTGTCACGACCCAACTAGGGCCATGACAAGCGATCGAGCTTACCCTGCCCGATGTGGCAACTTACGATACTTGATCTCATTTATGGCATTTTTTTTTTTTTCTTTTTTTTTTGAAAGTTACAAATACTATACTGATGTGAACACGTTATTCAAAACGTCTCAAGGCGTGTTACATATGTACATACTTATACATGACGTAAGACTAAGCGAGCCAAAGAGGCTTACACCATTACTTTACAACAATGCATCGATCGACAAAACCAAACAGCCCCCATGACACCCACGCTGTTCGCAGACTCTAAAGTGTATGACCTGAAGACATATATACAAGTTTATACCAAAATAGAAACAGCCTCCGGACAAGTGGAGCTGACTGACTCCCAGTGCTGACTTCCCCTAAGTAGCTGGATTGCCGGGTCGCGTTCCTGGACCTGCGTGGCATGAAACGCAGCCCCCGAAGAAAGGGGGTCAGTACGAGATATGTACTGAGTATGTAAAGCGGTAATACATTATAACTATCGCATAATTTAGGGGAAAAGGTAGTCATGGCAAGCCTAGTCCTTTGCTGGTAAAAATAGGAATGTGTACATAAAGTCTCAAACAATCCTTAAGTAAATAACGCAATCCAACCAACATATTCAAATAAGCAATGTAGTCTAACACTTCTTTCCAAGTAAATAATACGATACAACGTGCGTGCCGCTTCCGGCTCAATATCAATAATAGCCCCATTGGGCAGCCACTTCCGGCATAATAATATAATAGTCCCTTCGGACAGCCGCTTCCGGCATAATAATATAATGGTCCCTTCGGACAGCCGCTTCCGGCGTAATAATATAACAGTCCCTTCGGACAGCCGCTTCCGGCGTAATAATATAATAGTCCCTTCGGACAGCCGCTTCCCGCGTAATAATATAATATATAAATTAAAATAGATCATAAATGAAAAGCAGTGGTAAAACCTCGCGTCCCCTTTCGGAGTGGTTTTGAAATTAGCACACTCAGACATAAGCTGAGGCCATAGCACACTCAGGCGTAAACCGAGGCCATAGCTCACTCAGTGATCAGCCGAGGCCATAGCTCGCTCGGACATAAGCCGAGGGCATAGCGCGCTCAGACATGAGCTGAGGCCATCGCACCCCCTTTGGAGTGGTTTTGAAAAGTCTAGGTAATAAAATATCGCACCCCCTTCGGAGTGGTTTTGAAAAGTCTAAATAATAAAATACCGCACCCCCTTCGGAGTGGTTTTGAAATCGACTGTATATTCCCTTTAGTTACCGTACAAAACTAAGTCAAATGGAGCAATACAAAAGGTCTCGGGACTTGCGGGCCCACCTTGAGTCAAGTCGAGGTGACGTACAAAAATTTCGTGCATTATGCCTTGGGAAGTTCTCCGTGGAAGTCTCGGAGCGATCGGAGTACATTTGTGAAAGTTATGGAGGTTTAACCATTTTTCCAACAAAAAGCACCCTTTAAAGTTCAATTTCATTGAATGAATAGTACCAAAATTCAAACTCGGATTTCTTTGAAAGGAATGATCCCCGAGGCTCAAATCGAGACCTAGTACATCTAGGACATGCCAAGAGATGGGAAGGGATAGCTTTACATACCTTTTGCGCTTCTTACGCTCGTCCAAACTCAACTCCCGTTTCGTCCAGAGTCTACAATTGGTCATAGTTACCAAATGTAAGTTATAAGCTTTTAGAATTCCAATCTTAAACTCATGTTGTCTACCGAAATTTCGGCAGCATTTCCCCTATAAATCTAACGTCCCAGAGAATCATCTCGGCCAAAAATATCAACAACAACAACATAACAATGCCAACAACATCAACAACCACAACAAAATACATTCTAATATAAATGTTCTTCCTTCTTCATCATGCAACCATTCCCATTCCAACTTCACACCTTCAAACTAACGTCAACGTTTTCCTATTTATTTGCTAATTCAAGACCATTCGAATACAATTCAAAAATATTTCACATTATTCTACAAAATATGCAAAAGTTCCACCGAACCATAATCCACCCAAAACCTCCAATTCTCAACATGAATATTCACCACACCTTTTTATCTTCCAATTTCACCTACAACAATCACCACTTACATCTTACAACTTCATTTTCTCAATTACATAATTTATAATAAAATCGCGTGCTTTCCGATAACAACTCGACAACTAAATTTTTTTATGCTAACTTAAACCATTATTCATCCATTTCCATCACAAGTCTACAACAACACAATTAACATACTAATAATTAAATTCATAATCCTCCTCTTTCCATGCAATAAACGGCCACACACAAATATCCACAACACACAAAATTTTCATGCTTTTCATTTATTTACACATACTACAACATACATGTAAGTCTTTCATGGCACAAAAAGGATGAAATTCTCACCTTTCTCCAACATCTCCGTTTGCCACTAAAGCGGTTTTCTCGCTAAAAGAATTGCACCACGTTGAAGAGAGTCTTGCACTTAATCAAAGTTCAAGATGAAAGGAATTTTGAACCAAAGGCTAGGGCTCCAAGAATTGTTTCTTTCTTTCTTTCTCACTATAGTCGAACCCTCTATGGCTCTTGCTCTCTCTATTTTTTTTTTTTTGTGTGTTCTTGAAAGTTCTTCCAAAATGAAGACTTTGACCCCTCTTCCAATATTTATCTCTTCAATATAATGATCCATGGGCTTGGGCCATGCATATCATGGCCGGCCACACCCTCTTTTGGGCCTAAATTTTCATATATTTTTTTTTTATCCCAATTACTTATGGATCATATTTTTGTAATTCCCGAAACTAATTCCCGAGATTCCAATTTAGCCCTTAGCCTTCCTCCGTATTTCCACACCAATTTTTTTTTTGAACAACATATACATATTGATTAGTATCAAAGTATGGCCTCATTTCTTTCAGACCAAAATTATTTCGAATTTTTCGAGTGTTCGAAATTTCGGGATATAACAGTTCTAACATCAAGAAGTGAATAGGAATCATGAATCACACTCAAGACTTACGAATAGGATTACCCCAAAGCTCATATCATTTATCACTTAAATCTAAGACATGCCAAAAGAAAGAAGGGACAGCTTTACATACCTGCTGAAGGTCATTCGTAATCTCGTTCGCTTCGTCGCCCCTTTAGCCTATTTAATATAAAAGTAACGTTATCGTCAGTAACTATACTTCCTAGCTCATAAGTCTGTAACCAATCACTTATAGAACTTATTCTTTAACTTATACTTTCTCGATTTGGGTTTTCATTAGTTAAGGACTTAACGGAAATTGGGCATCATTTCTGCTACATATTCGCCTAACCCGAACTTCCAATTATCCTCCTGTTATCACAGAAATACCAACAATGACAGTAATAACAATATTCATATAGAACCCTTACAATTCAGCCCATAAACAACTCTAACAATCCAATAACCCTTTTTAATCCTTTTCAACCCACAATTTCGTATAACAACGATTTCATGCAATTTCTTACTTCCAATTTCATCCAATCCAATTTTAATCATTCCATTACAACACTATTAATACAATTATACTATAAAACAAGAAAATCTTTCCTTAATTTTCTCGGAGGAATTTCTACACTTAATTGCTCCAATTTCACAATTTCTTCTTCCTCAATTCAATATCCAATGTTGCTATCACCTCCTTGGACTTGTAAATCACCTTGGAATTAAATCAAAGCAATTTTTTTTTAAAACAGCCATGACTGGCCGTGAACAGTAGCAGCCATGGCTGCTCATGCTCTTCTTTCTCTCAACTTCATTAGATTTTGCTATTGAAATATGACTCACATTAGTCTTGAATTGTGAACTTATATATGTTGCATAACCATATAGCACGTGCCCCTCTATGATGAATCATCCCTCTTATTTCATTTCATTTTGTATTTATTCATTTATTATATATTTTTTTATTTTTTTTATAAAGGGATCGGGTGGGGCCCACTCAAAGTATAATTAATTTAATTAATCATTAGTCCCCGCTTAATAATCTAATCATAATTAATTAGTTCCTAATCTCCAATAATATTTCTACACTAAATAAAATTTATAAACAATTTGTGTGATAATTAAAATTGAAAATTAAAAGTTCTTATTTCATGTCCGAAAATAATCCCGTCTTTAACTTGAGTCGATTTGCTTGCGAATAATTCGACGCATAAAAATACGGGGTATAACATCCTTCCCCCCTTTAGAACATTCGTCCTCGAATGTTAAACTTGTCCTGAACTCCCAATACTTTCTCAAGTGTTCTCCACCGATTCATTAAACTTTAATATCCCTAGCGTATTGCATGCCTCTGGTAACCTGTAGACCCTACGCAGGTTCTACGAGTAAAACGAAATTTCCCAGAGGGTAACATTTTTCCACTCCAATACCCTTGCTTTACTCTGTTGTTACAATCTGTATTCTGGAATCCTCAGCATCATGTGTCGCTCTTCGACTTTCTTTTAAAGGTTCTTAACTGTCACTTTGCTTTCAGCTCTCGATCTCAATATTTAGGGTTGGCTGTCAAATAGCGCTAGGGTTCCCTCATTTCATAACCTCACTGTCATCCAGTAACCAGTAACCCGCTTGTTCTGATTGTCTCGGTTAAATCATTTCGTAATTTCCTTTATACTAACTGGCAATACTTTAGGCATATTATCCCGTGTCATTGCTTAAACTCTTCTATTGCCGCTCTACTCAAATTTACTCTTAGTTCTCCTATCACGCATCCTATTGTAATATTTACACGAGTATGTGTAGGTGCTTAAATCAGCCCGGAAAATACCTCAGCGTCGCCACGCTAGTCTTTATGCAGACCCTATATTCTTCTCTTATCTCTTTCCATTGATATCAAGGCTCAATTATGGCTTTTTCCCTCAGTACTAATTTCATCTCTGTAGTTTTGTCTCAACCATCTTACACCTTTCTTTGATGTACCCAAAATATCGCAACCGCCTTGCTATTACTGAATCCTTACCCTTCTTATCAAGTACTCGCTTGGTCTCATCCTTAGCATACAAATATTCGTAGGTTGCATAACTATCTTTGTACAATTCGTACAAAGTGCATCCAATCTTAGTCATAGTCTTTCCTTCTCCTGGTTTATTATGCTCTACATATCTTATACCTGCTTTCTATTTTGTCATACTCCCTTCCCTTCCGTTACTACTTATGGGTCACAATGTCATTAGTCAATAACTCCGTTGCCAACATCTTAACCTCTAATCCAGTATAGCCTTGCTATCCCTTATAATATCCTTTAAGTTACTCGTTACCATTCTCTTGTCGTATTCTTCCTTTTTATAAGCACCCACCTTCTGATGTCATATTATCCAAGGTCTTTACCAATAATTCTCAGCACTGTCTCAAATACCATCTTGGCTTCTATCCATTTATTGCTGGCTTTCAAATCTTACTAACATGTTTCAGCAAGGGATCTCACTTAAAGTTTAAGTATTCACATTAAATGTATAGCAGTGTCAGTTGTTTTCATCTTACACTTACATTTCTCTCATCCGCTTCCCCGATTTTGGGTGTACCTACATCATTAGCTATTTATATTCTACTCTATGTCCCCATTTCCAATTTTCAAATTCATATGGTTCTTTTCCAATACATTTGGTATACTGCACCATATCCATGTATTTCTTCATATCATCTATAATTTAGATTACCCGTGTATGAAACTCCAACACAATCACGAGGCGATGAGAACTCTCGATATATAGTACAAAATCTTATCTGATGATTGGTACTCGAGTAATGTATTTAATGTAGCAATTTATCCGAAGCCACCTTCTATTCATTCCAATCAGTAATTTGCTAGTGCTTATAGTCGTTTCAATTTTTCCATTCGGTAGCACTTATATTCTAACGATAAGTGTCCCAAGCTTTCCTATAACACCGTCTTTATCCCAACGGATATCATCTGTTTCTTCTAATAAATTCACAATACATCAGTTATTTCGCAAACCCGCAATCCTTGTCCTTTAAGGATTTCACCATCTCTGAGGTGAAGTCACATACACGCATTGCTCCTTTATGCCTCATGCTTTTTCACCCTTGTCGTGTACCCAATGCTAACTTCTAATCTTACTCAAAATCATATCAAATTCGTTTTAATAATGGTCTTGTCTTATCACCTTTTCGTCGTACTACACCTTAAGTTCGTAGCTATATATTTCCCTTTTACTCTATACTCATACTCAATTAATTATATCTGTCTTGGGTGCTTCCTTTAGTATTCCATTTATTTCTCCAGTCTATGCCCATCTTTTATTTTGTGCACGAGGAATCTCATGCTACTTCTGTATCCTTCAGAAAACACTACTTCTACATAACCCCTTTCTCATTTTCAGAGTATATTCTGTTCATCCCTATTTATTCTTATCATACCAGCAATTTTTGGCACTCATTCTGTCTCGTTGCTCATCTTCCTTTAGTTTGGTCTTTCACAATTCTGTCGCTTATATTATCGTTTTCTTAGCTACAAGCGTCATAACACATCGCTACACTGTAATCCCACTCGCTTTCTTCTTATCTTCTTCCTTCTATTAACTCCTTCTCTTCCTGTGCTCGCTTTCACTTTCATTACCACTTGACTTCTATTCTGAACTTTCCCTATAGAACTTTGTAAGTCTTTCTTATTCGTTCTACATTTGCTTTCCGTTTCACACTAATAACATCATATCCTTTAGTTACTTCTTCGCTAGGCTTTACTCATTTCTATAACAATCCTTATGGTATTCACATTACATCCTGTTCGTAATCCATCCTATAACGTAACACCCCTTAACCTTATTCACGATTCTTACTATGTTTTAATTCCACTCTGTGGACTAGGCGTACTTAACTCTGTCTTATCAATACCTTCATAATTTGTCATCCTTTTTCCTCCTCCGTACTTTTATCTCAATCATACTATTACTCTTTTAAATTGTAAATGCGCCGTAATTTATCCCTACTTATCGGTTCACTCGATACCTCGATAAAATGTTTTGTTAAGAGTTGCCACCTTTTTCTAAATCATCCCTTAGTATCACAAGCCCTTCCAAATCATCCTAGAGTTTCCTCAGCAACATATGAAATACATGATCCTAGACAGCCCACAAGTTTGAGCTTTCCCTCCACAAATTCCATCTCCAATTAGTTGATTAAGAACTAATAAAATGTCACCATGAAGCATTCTCCAACCACCACCAGAAGAAAAACTAGAATCCAACAAGCACCATAGGACTTCTCGTGCTCGATTCACATGGTTTACCTCCAAATTTGTTCTTGGGTCACGAACGAACTATTTAGTTCACAACTACTTGTTGTATGATTTGTACTCTTCCAATAAAGTGAAACTTAATTGCCAGATGTTTTTTCCCTTCAACATGAACTTTTTCTAAGGCAAAATGTGGTTGGAAGATATTCTGGTCCGTCCAAATGAATTCTAAACTTTGCTGCTCATATATGCTTTTTCGAAATAGATTTTCCAAATAAGAATGGTGCCTCTTACGGATAACATGGAGGGTATCTCTTAAAGCTTTAGTCCAACATAATAAATTTACCCTGTCGGTATCAACTTTCAAGACATGTTATGAACCTATATCCCATTCTCTTCTTTTTCCTATTTCTGGGAAAATTTGGGCAGAGTTCCCTCTGTATTTCTTACTATCCTAAAACCTGCACGCAGGAAATACAAACAATGCCTCACAGGGCCAACATATATACACATATATCATATCGTATCATAGCCACACAGGGCTCCCAATTTCCAGTAAAAAGTATAAAGGTGTCGGAACTTACCTCACATATCGCACCTCGAGACGTACCTGATCTTTTAACGATCTGTCCTATTATACCTTTCCATCTACCTTCTCTTTCATTCTTCAACTTTACATTTCAATCATATCTCAATATTCTTACCTTATCCGACATGCCCCTTTCGCACCATTGCTTACCTGTGTACTGTGTAGCTTCCAATATCACCAGTCACTTTTTTTTTTCTATGGATGTCGTTCTTCAGCTGAAATCAAAGGTTAGTATAAGGAGTTTCATTTCCTATGACTCGGCTCTGTCGCACGATCTTAGATATGAAATAAAGGTAACATCCTAAATGTCCTGTAGCTTCCTGTTTATAGATGTGGTGCACAACACACCGATAAACAAGACTCTACTAGACACGGTCTGTAGACACTCCGAGGACGAACTGCTCTGATACCACTTTTGTCACGACCCAACCCCGTGGGCCATGACTAGTGCCCGAGCTGGACACCCGTATATGAACTTGTTACATAAAATCAAACTGAATCTATGAACAATATGGAAACTAGCAAAAGAACTCCAACGGTTCATTACGTTGTCATATATGTATATTCAAATAACTGTCTCCTGAGGAGTCACAGCTGATCAACTCATAAAATGATACGCAAGCCGACAAGGCTGCCACTACACATCAATATCATGTCATATGCAAGCGACAAGACTGCCACTACAGACGGACATCTTATCATAGCATATCGTACAGACACAGCTGAACAGAACTTATACACAACCCACACATATGTCCACAGACCTCTAAGAGTACTAATAGCGAAATATGACGGGACAGGGCCCAGCCGTACCCCTGGATAGACATATATATATATATATATATATATCATGAAATCTGTACTAAAATTCTAGACTCTGGAACAATGCAGCTCTCCAAGACAGCTGAGTAGAAGTCCTATGCTGAAGCGTCACCAAACTGACTATTTGTACCTGCGGGCATGAAACGTAGCCCCCCAAAGAAAGGGGGTCAGTACGGAATATGTACTGAGTATATAAAGCATGAAAAACAGTAAAAAGGATCATAACTGAAATAGGGAGTACATAAGAAAAGTACAATATTTAGAATACGAAAACACTTGCCTTTTGAAACATAAATCATGCATGTCAATATCATATATCATACCCGGCCCATTATGGGACTCGGTGAATACATTCATCATATGCCCTCCTGGCCGCCATAGCATATCATTATATCATCATATATATATATATACCGTACCCGGCCCTCTAGTGAGGGACTCGGTGAACAGTGCAGTGAAACTGTGCACGATAACATACCCGGCCCGGGACTCGGTGAAAGACATATTGAGGCATGCACGAGCAGAATAGTGAGCAACCATATGCAATTTAAAACATTATCAAGACTCAAACAGAATAAGAAGAAAGGATTAACACCTGAGTATCAACAGCGACAATTATATCAAGTATCCCTCGAATGTCATTATAAATTATCAAAAGAGCCTTAGGAATCATAGACATGTATCAATATAATATGAAATAGCTTATAGAAGTCAAGGACATGAGTTATCGTAGAGTCTTCCAAGAATAGAAGCTTATATTTATCGACTACTATCCAACGATAGAAAACTTGAGAGGGAGGCTCAATCATTTCCAGAGTTCTAACATCAAGAAGTGAATAGGAATCATGAATCACACTCAAGACTAACGAATAGGATTACCCCAAAGCTCATATCATTTATCCCTTAAATCTAAGACATGCCAAAAGAAAGAAGGGACAGCTTTACATACCCGCTGAAGGTCATTCGTAATCTCGTTCGCTTCTTCGCCCCTTTAGACTGTTTAATATAAAAGTAATGCTATCGTCAGTAACTATACTTCCTAGCTCATAAGTCTATAACCAATCGCCTATAGAACTTATTCTTTAACTTATACTTTCTCGATTAGGGTTTTCATTAGTTAAGGACTTAACGGAAATTGGGGAGCATTTCCCCTACATATTCGCCTAGCCCGAACTTCAAATTATCCTCCTGTTATCATAGAAATACCAACAATGACATTAATAACAATATTCATATAGAACCCTTACAATTCATCCCATAAACAACTCTAACAACCAATAACCCTTTTTAATCCTTTTCAACCCACAATTTCGTATAACAACGATTTCATGCAATTTCTTACTTCCAATTTCATCCAATCCAATTTTAATCCTTCCATTACAACACCATTAATACAATTATACTATAAAACAAGAAAATCTTACCTTAATTTTCTCGGAGGAATTTCTACACTTAATTGCTCCAATTTCACAATTTCTTCTTCCTCAATTCAATATCCAATGTTGCTATTACCTCTTTGGACTTGTAAATCACCTTGGAATTAAATCAAAGCAATTTATTTTTAAAACAGCCATGGCTGGCCGTGAACAGTAGCAGCCATGGCTGCTCATGCTCTTCTTTCTCTCAACTTCATTAGATTTTGCAATTGAAATATGACTCACATTAGTCATGAATTGTGAACTTATATATGTTGCATAACCATATGGCACGTGCCCCTCTATGATAAATCATCCCTCTTATTTCATTTCATTTTTTATTTATTCATTTATTATATATTGTTTTTTATAAAGGGATCGGGTGGGGCCCACTCAAAGTATAATTAATTTAATTAATCATTAATACCCTCTTAATAATATAATCATAATTAATTAGTTCCTAATCTCCAATAATATTTCTACACTAAATAAAATTTATAAACAATTTGTGTGATAATTAAAATTGAAAATTAAAAGTTCTTATTTCATGTCCGAAAATAATCTCGTCTTTAACTTGAGTCGATTTGCTTGCGAATAATTCAACGCATAAAAATACGGGGTATAACAGAATAGGTGAGCGATCTTAAATTTGATGAGTTAGAGTCCGATCCGTCTCTAAGATTAGGAGGTTAGAAGTTTGTTGTTTATTTTTGACATGTAAATCTTGCAGGATGATCAGGAAGTATATATTTGATGGTTTGAGTTGCTATAAGGCCTAATTGTTGGTATCAACCAAAGTGGTGGTGTTCCTACGCTTGATTTGTTGACAGTGGTTTTATTGCTTACTCGAGGACGAGCAAGAGTTTAAGTGTGGGGTGGTGATGTTCGACCAAAAATGCATATATTTAGCCATTATTGCCTCACATATTAGTACTTTTAATTGTCTTTTGAGTATTAATTATATTTATTTGTGCTTAATACTATATTTTTACTGTGTAGAAATAAAGCGGTGTGAAGATGAAGAGATTTAGAGCAAAATTGAATAAAAAGTGGAAGAGAAAAGAAAACGAGAGGCAGTGGAGCACAAGGAAAAGAAGAAGGGGACATAATGATTATTCAATGAGTGGAGGAGTTATATTACATTTACAAAAATTACAATTGAAAAAAGGAGTTACGTACTTGGCAGAATGAAGCTTGTGACTAAGGCGGTGCTGCAGGCCTTGTGACGCAAGGAAGGAATTTGCGTTAAAATTATTTCCCAATTCATTTTGGACTCAGTTATTTTATTTGGGATTTTTCCTATGTCTATAAATATTTCATAAGCCACAATTCTTATAAATCTTTGGCATAAAACACAAGTTTGGAGGCTAGGATTCCTACGTATATTTTCTTTCTTTTATTCAAACCTTGTTTATGGGAATTTCTTGGTGACAATTGAGATTGAAACTCTTTTTGTGCTTATTTATTGATCGACATTATTTTTAATCAAGTAAGTTATTGTTATTTTAATTATTCTTGTTCTTCAACGTTTCTCAAGGGAGTAGCTAACCCTAGGACTCGCCCATTTACATTGTTTGAAACTCGAAAGAGGAAGAACGGGGTTGGGATAGAATATACATGAATTTGGGGCGTTAACCCTCGTCTAATGGAAATTGACCTAGGAATAGGCGATACCACTTGTAGCCATAGTCGGGTGTTCTTAATGCTCCTAATTTCATTAGGGATATTCAATTAGGTAGACTAGTTAATCTTCGGGAAAAGTTAATTTAGAGTCATTATCCGAGGCTAATTAGAATAATATTACCATTATCTGTAATTCGTGAAATATGTTGGATCGTTACTTGAGAAGTTGTTTCCTTTATTCCATTCTTGTGGCCATTGATCAATTTACTTGCTTTCTAGATTAGATTTTATATTTTCGTATTTTATCAAAACCATATTTAAAAACCACTATTGATGCGTTCGGCCTAGCTATTGTTAGCGATAATTCCTAATCTGCTTAAATTGCTTACATATTGTTCTCTATGGGATTCGACCCCAACCTTGTTGGGTTACTATATTTGACAACGTCCGCGTTATACCATTAATAGGTGTAATTTGAGCGTATCATTCACCGTCAGATGTTGAACTGCAGAACATCTATGAGCAGTGCTTAGAGTTCTTCGAGATAGAGAGCTGTATGCCAAGTTCTCCAAGTGTGAGTTCTGGTCGAACTATGTGGCTTTTCTTGGTCACACCATTTCAGACAAAGGCATTAGAGTGGATACTCAAAAGATTGGAGTTGTGAAGAATTGGACAAGGCCCACGACGCCAACGGAGATACGTAGTTTCTTGGGTTCAGCTGGTTATTATAGAAGGTTCGTAGAAGGATTTTCTTCTCTTTCAGCCCCGCTGACCAAGCTGACTCAGAAATCAGCTAAGTTTCAGTAGATGGATGTTTGTGAGCGGAGCTTTCAGTTATTGAAAGACAAGTTGACTTCAGCACCCATTTTGACTCTTCCCGAGGGAACATATTGCTATGTGATTTATTGTGAAGCTTCAGTTTTTGGGTTGGGTTGTGTATTAATGCAACACGGTAAGGTTGTTGCTTATGCCTCCAGATAGCTTAAGAAGCATGAGAAGAATTATCCAACACATGATCTTGAGTTAGCTACAGTGATCTATGCTTTGAAAATGTCGAGACATTATTTGTATGACGTCCATGTTGATATTTATACCGACCATAAGAGTCTTCAGCATATCTTAAAGCATAAGGACTTGAACTTACGACAGAGGCGATGGCTAGAGTTGTTGAAAGATTATGATGTTGATATTTTGTATCATCCTGGGAAGGCCAATGTAGTAGCCAATGCTCTTAGCCGTAAATCCATCGGTAGCCTATCATATTTGCAGCCAGGGAAGAGAGAGCTAGCCCGTGATGTATGTTAGCTAGCCAGTTTGGGAGTTCGGTTGATAGATTCAGGTGATGCAGGAGTCACAATTCAAGATTCATCAATGTTATCTTCGGTAGCTGAGATAAAGGAACATCAGTACGAGGATCATGTTTTAGCCCATTATCCGGATGCAGCTCCTCAAAAGGAAAAGACACCCTTTGTGATTACAAGAGATGGAGTACTCTGGTATCGAGGTAGATTATGCGTTCTTAATGTTGCAGGCCTTCACCAGCAAGTTATGGGGAAAGCCCATTACTCTCGTTATTCTATCCATCCGAGCACAACAAAAATGTAGCATGATATCTAGGAAGTTTATTGGTGGGATGGTATGAAGAAAGATATAGCAGAGTTTCTCGCTCAGTGTCCAAATTGACAGCAAGTCAAGATAGAGCACAAGAAGCCTGAATGTTTATTGCAAGCTTTGGCGATTCCGACATGGAAGTTGGAGGTAATTAATATGGATTTCATTACAGGTTTGCCCTGTACTCAGCGGAAGTATGATTCAATATGGGTCATAGTTGATAGGCTTACAAAGTCCGCTCATTTCCTACATGTCAGAACTACTTATTCTGCTGAAGATTATGCGAAGCTTTATCTTAGAGAGATTGTACGACTTCATGGTGTTCCTACAGCCATTATTTCAGATAGAAGAGCGCAGTTTACAACTAACTTCTAGAAATCTTTTCAGAATGGATTGGGGTCTCAGGTGAGTCTTAGTACTGCATTTCATCTGCTGACATATAGACAAGCGGAGCGTACTATACAGACACTTGAGGACATGCCGAGAGCTTATGTGATGGATTTCCGCGGTAGCTGGGATGATCATTTGCCTCTTATTGAGTTTGCATATAATACTAGTTACCATTCCAGTATCCAGGTGGCTTTTTATGAGGCTTTATATGGACGGAGATGTAGATCCCCTATAAGATAGTTTAATGTTGGAGAAAACCAGTTAGTTGGCCCAGATTTGATACCAGCAAGCAGTTGACAAAGTGAAAGCGATTCAAGAAAGGTTACTAACGGCGTAGAGTCGACAGAAATCCTATGTAAATAATTGGCGGTGGAAGTTAGAGTTTAAGGTAGGTGATTGGGTTTTCCTGAAAGTTTCACCTATGAAGGGAGTTATGAGATTTGTAACGAAGGGCAAGTTAAGCCCTCGATACATTGGGCCATATAAGATTTTTCGTACAGTGGGTAAGGTGGCATATGAGTTATAGCTACCTTCTGAGTTGGAGTCTGTACATTCGGTATTTCATGTGTCCATGCTCTGTAAGTGTATAGGAGATCCTTCGAGAGGTGTACCGATAGACGATATCTAGGTGACCGAGCAGTTATCATATGAAGAGACCCTAATGGCTATATTGGATAGGCAAGTTCATCGATTGTGGACTAAAGATGTGGTTTCCGTTAAGGTGATTTAAACTCGAGGAAATGACTTAGGAAGATAAAGAGGAAATGAAGGCTAAATACCCGTATTTATTTCTGCCATCTTAGGAGGCTCAGTCTTAGGCATCATCTCCCCCAGGTATTAATTTTATTTATAGTTATTGTGATTGGTCGTGTGAGGCCATGATGTTATATATTTAACATGTGGCCCTGTATGGCATTATTTTGGGTTGTTGTGTGAAGGTTAGATTGGTATATTTACAGGGGAAATTCTGTCAAAATTTTTATAATAGCTCATGACTTGTATGAACATTCGAGGACGAATGTTTCTAAGGGGGGAAAAATGTTACACCCTGTAGTTTTGCATGTTAAGACTTACCGTATGTTAGTCGTTCTAGGCTTGGACGAGGAATACCTTGAGGCCGAAAGACACTATATGTAGGTGAAGGCTTAACTGTATGCTTAATGAGAATCGGAAGGATTAGAGGTTAAAAAGATCTGATGGGAACAAGTTTAACTGAAGGGCCATTTTCACGCCTAATTTGACGAACCGTAGAATGTTTGATGGCCCATCAAATGGTGAAGCTCCACTGTAAAGCGGTTACAGAAAGGTCTGGTTAGTAGGGATATTTGACGATCCATTTAATAGACCGCGGACTATTTGACGGCCCGTCAAATGTGGAGCCTCCACCGTGAAAGGTTCACAGAGAGGTCTGACTTGTTAGGTTGTTTTACCGTCCATTTGACGGACCGCAGAATTTCTGACCGTCCTTCAAAGTTACCGTCAAAGTAAGTCGGCGGGATTTTAAGTGGATCTATATATTTCATTTCTCCTCATTTGGTATCATTATTTCCATATATAAGACCCTAAAGTTCTCCACAACCCTCTCCTCAAGTCTATGTGCTAATCTATGCCAAATTAAAGAAGATCAAGAGATTCAAATGCTAGAAAGCCTACTAGGGTTTGTTAAGATCAAGAATTCTTATAGTATTCAAGTTGGGGGTTTCACCCTAATGGAGTAATTTCATCCAAGGCTTGTCCTTAAGTTATAAAAGGTTAGTTTTCATGTCTATCTTTGTATTATTGAGAATATTTGGTTGTAAACAACTTGATTGAGGAAAGGAAGTGAAAGAGGAAGTCAAATGGGGATTTGATGATATTTTGAGTAGTAAATTAACTTGACTTGTAATTGTTGGAGTATTTTGAGTATAATTTTGTTATGAATGGATGTAACATGATAAGGAAGTATGGTATACAAGTGTATATAGAGTTGTGTTGAAATTGTTGTTGTATGTTGATTATGAAAAGGAGTTTTAGGCATTGAATGAAGACTCTTGATTATTGTATTGATGATAATGTCATTGTTGGTGTGGAAGTCGATAAAATTGGGGAAATGCTGCCCAAATTTCCTTAGTTCGTTAATTACGATAGTTGGAACTTAAGTGGTGTTTCCTAGACCTAACCTTACTGTGATTCCTCTGGAATGTAGACTTTGCAAACTTGGAAGGAGAACGTTAAGTGAACAAGGAGACGTTAAGGTATTTTAAGGCTATCCTTCTTTCTTTTTTGGCATGATCTTATGATATGAACCAACAAGTGAGTAAACGAGCTTCCATATTACTCTACTCTTAGAAGCACTAGGATTACTTCAGTCTTTGATGTTCCTATACCCCGTTTATGAATGTTCCTTCTATTCATGGGTCTTGAAAGTTCTTATATTGATGATATTAGCTCAAAGATGTATATCGGAGGTAGTACGACCTTATTTCACTCCGAGAGTCCTATGTATTCATTTTATTTATGCATTGCATTCACTTATACATATGCGTATTGACCTATGACCAGAAGGCATTATATACGTGTATATTATATGTCTATGGGGTATGGGGAAAGGGATAGGCATTATATACGCACTACTACCTGATCAGCTGGTGCGCAGTATGATGATGATGATATATTGATCGGGCCGTACGTTCCTCAACACTATTATATGACATATGGATTGGGCCATACTGTTACACCCCGTATTTTTATACGATTAATTATTCGCAAACAAATCGACCCAAGTTAAAGGCGGAATTTTTTTCGGACATGAAATAGAAACCTTTAATTTTCAAGTTTAATTATTACATAAATTGTTTATAAATTTTTATTAGTGTAGAAATATTATTGGAGGTTAGGAGTTAATTAATTTTGATTAGATTATTAAGTGGGAATTAGTAATTAATTAAACTAATTAAAGCTAATTACAAAAGTGGGCCCCACTCGAATTAAAAAAAAAACAAAACAAAACACAACTAGATGACACATTAGGGGGCACATGTAGGGACCAAGGAACAAGTATATATGTGAACAAGATGATTCACAAATCATCAAGGCACATTTCATTTGAATTAGCACAAAAAAAAATATAAAAAGAAAAGGAGCAAGAACATTGCCATGGCTGCCACCCGCTCGGCCAGCCATGGCTGTTGGGAAAAAATATTTTGTTCCTTGTTTTGATTAATTTTCAAGTGTAGTACAAATTCAAGGAGGTGATAGCAACATTGGATTTTAAGTTGGAGAAAAAGAAATTGCGAAATTGGGGCAATTAAGAGTAGAAATTCCTCCGAGAAAATTAAGGTAAGATTTTCTTGTTTTATGATGTAATTGTGTTAATAATATTGTAATGAAATTATTAGAAATGGATTGGACGAAATTGGAATTAAGAAAATGCATGAAATCGATGTTATAGGAAATTGTGGGTTGAAATGGATTAAGAGAAGTTGTTGGGTTGTTAGAATTGTTATGGGCTGAATTGTGAGAATTTTATGTGTATATCGTTGTTGTTGGTATTTCTGTGTTGACAGGAGGACAATTAGAAATTCGGGTTAGGCGAATATATAGGGGAAATGCTGCCCGATTTTCGTTAAACCCTTAACTAATGGAAAACCCTAAACGAGAATGTATAGGTTAAAGAACAAGTTCTATAAAGTGATGGGCTACGGATTTACGAACTAGAAAGTATAGTTACTGACGATAACGTTACCTTTATGTTAACTAGGCTAAAAGAGCGACAAAGCGAACGGTTTTGCGATTAGTCGTCAACAGGTATGTAAAGCTATCCTTTCTTTATTTTGGCATGTCCTAGATCTAAGTGATGAATGATATGAAATTTGGGGTAATTCTATTCATAAGTTCCGAGTGTGATTCATGATTCTTATTCACTTCTTGATGTTAGAACTCTTGAAATGATTGAGCTTCCCTCTCAAGTTTTCTATACGTTGGATAGTAGTCGATATATATAAGCTCCTATTCTTAGAGACTCTACGATAACTAATGTCCTTGACTTCTATAAGCTTTCTCATATTATCTTGATACATGTCTGTGGTTCCTAATGCTCTTGATATACTTTGTGTTGACATCCGAGGGATGTTTGATATGTTTCCGAGTGGCATCCGAAAGATATTTGATATGACCATTGTCTCGATTTTCAAATGATAGTTCGTGTCAATTATTCCATTGAGTCTTTGACATACCCTGATGCGTATATATGATTCCTAAAGTTCTATTCTGATATAATCCACAGTGACATCCGAAAGGTATTTGATATAACTATTGTCCTGATTTTCAGATGACAGTTCGTTTAGATTATTCCATTGGGTCTTTGAAAATGTTTTGATTTGCATACGGTTTCTCACTACTCCACTCGTGCATGTCTCAATATGTCTTTCACTGAGTCTCGGGCCAGGATACGTTTTCGTGCACAGTCTCACTGCATTGTTCACCGAGTCCCTCACTAGAGGGCCGGGACACGTTATATATATATATATATATATATGATGCTATGATGATGTGATGATGTGATGATATGGTGATATGATTATGGCGCCAAGGATGACTTTATTCACCGAGTCCCTCTCTAGAGGGTCGGGACACGTTATATATATATATATATATATATATATATATATATATATATATATATACATGCTGATGATATGACTTTATTTACCGAGTCCTTCTCTAGAGGGCCGGGACACGTTATATGTATATACATGATGATGATATGATTATGTCACAGAGTCCCATAACGGGCCAGGTATGATCTATGATATTGACATGCATGATTTATGTTTCAAAAAGGCAAGTGGTTGGGTATTCTGGATGTTATCCTTGTCTCCTGTACTCCCTATTTCTGTTATGATCCCCCCTTTACTGTATTTCATGCTTTATATGCTCAGTACATATTCCGTACTGACCCCCCTTTCTTCGGGGGGCTGCGTTTCATGCCCGCAGGTACAGATAGTCGTTTGGCGACCCTTCAGCATAGGACTTCTACTCAGTTGTCTCATAGAGCTCCGTTGTTCCGGTGTCTAGACTTTTGGTTCAGATCTTATGATGCATATGTATATGTTATTCAGGGGTACGACGGGGCCCTGTCCCATCATGTTTTGCTATTCGTACTCTTAGAGGTCTGTAGACATATGTGTGGGTTGTGTATGGGTTCTGTTCGGCTGTGCCTATACGATATGCTGTGGTATGATGTTCGTCTATAGTGGCAGCCTTGTCGGCTTGCATATGATATTGATATGTGATGGCAGCCTTGTCGGCTTGCGTATTATTTCATGATGTGATTAGTTCTGACTCCTCAGGAGACAATTGATCTGGATATATATATATATATATATATATATATATATGACGATGTTACGAACTTTGGAGTTCCTTTATAAGTTTCTGTATTGTCGTAGTTTCAGTTTGGTTATATTTAACAGGTTCATGTACGGGTGTCCAGTTCGGGCACCAGTCACGGCCTACAGGGTTGGGTCGTGACAAAAGTGGTATCAGAGCAGTTCGTCCTCGGAGTGTCTACAGACCGTGTCTAGTAGAGTCTTGCTTATCGACTTGTTGTGCACCACATCTATAAACAGGAAGCTACAGGACATTTAGGATGTTACCTTTCTTTCATATCTAAGATCGTGCGATAGAGCCCAGCCATAGGAACTGAAATTCGTCATACTAACCTTTGATTTCAGCCGAAGAACGACATCGACAAAAGGAAGAGACTGACGATATTGAAAACTACAAAGTACACAGGTAAGCAACGGTGCGAAAGATGCATGTGGGATAAGGTAAGAATATTGAAATATGATTGAAATGTAAAGTTGGAGGATGAAAGAGAGGCTGGATAGGAAAGAATAACAGAACGGACCGTTAAAGGATCAGGTACGTCTCGAGGTGCGATATGTGAGGTAAGTCCCGACACCTTTATACTTTTTCTGGGAATTGGGAGCCCTGTGTGGCTATGATACGATATGATATATGCGTATATACGTTGGCCCTGTGAGGCATTGTTGGAATTTCCTGCGTGCAGGTTTTGGGATAGTAAGAAGTATAGAGGAAACTCTGCCCAAATTTTCCCAGGAATAGGAAAAAGAAGAGAATGAGATATAAGTTCATAATATGTCTTGAAAATCGACACCGATAGGGTAAATTTGTTATGTTGGACTAAAGCTTTAAGAGATACCCTCCATGTTATCCGTAAGGGGCACCATTCTTATCTGGAAAATTTTATTTCGAAAAAATATATGAGCAGCAAAGTTTGGGATTCATTTGGACGGACCAGGATACTTTCCAGCCACATTTTTACCTTAGAAAAAGCTTATGTTGAAGGGAAAAAATGTCCGGTAATTAAGTTTCACTTTTAGTGAAAAGTACAAATCATACAACAAGTAGTGGTTTCGTTTGGTGGTGGTTGGAGAATGCTTCATGGTGACATTTTATTAGTTCTTAATCAACTAATTTGTGGAAGGAAAACTTAAACTTGTGGGCTGTCTAGTGTCATGTATTTCATATGTTGTTGATGAAACGCTAGGACGATTTGAAAGGACTTGTGATACTAAGGGATGATTAAGAAAAATGTGGCAACTTCTAACAAAAAATTTTATCGAGGTATCGAGTGAACCGATAAGTAGGGATAAATTACGACGAGTTTTACAGTTAAAGGGGGTAATAGTATGATTGAGATAAAGGTACGGAGGAGGAAGAAGTATGACGAATTATGAAGGTATTGATAAGACAGCTTGTGAGATATTAAGGATAAGATTGATAATAAAGGGTGAAGGGTTAAGTATGCCTATTCCACAGAGTGTAATTAAAACATAGTAAGAATTGTGAATAAGGTTGAGAAGTGTTACGTTATAGGATTGATTACGAACAGGATGTAATGTGAATACCATAAGGATTGTTATAGAAATGAGTAAATCCTAGCAAGGAAGTAACTAAAGGATATGATGTGATTAGTGTGAGACGGAAAAGCAAATGTAGAACGAATGAGGAAGAACTTATAAAATCCTACAAGGAAAGCTCTGAATAGAGATCAAGTAGTAACGAAAGTGGAACCGGGCTTAGGAAGAGAAGGAGTTAATAGAAAAAGGAAGATAAGAAGAAAACGAGTGGGATTGCAATATAAGCGATGTGTTATGACATGTATAGCTTGGAAAACGAGTAATACAAGTGCCAGAATTGTGAAAGACCAACCTAAAGGAAGGCGAGCAACGAGACAGAATGAGTGTCAGGAGTGACTGGTATGATAAGAACAAATAGAGATGAACAGAATATGTTTTGAAAATGAGGAAGGGGTTATGTAGAAGTAGTGTTTTCCGAAGGATACAGGAGTAGCATGAGATTCCTCGTGCACAGAATAAAAGATGGACATAGACTGGAGAAATGAAAGGAATACTAAAGGAAGCACTCAAGACGGACGTAAATAATTAAGTACGAGTATGAAATAAAACAGGAAGACATATAGCTATGGACTTAAAGATGTAGTACGACGAAAAGATGATAAGACAAGACCACTATTAAGACGAATTTGATATGATTTTGAGTAAGTTAGAAGTTAGCATTGGGTATACAACAAGAGTGAAAGAGCATGAGGCATAAAGGAGTACTGCGTGTATGTGACTTCACCTCAGAAAAGAGTGAAATCCTTAAAGGACAAGGATTGTAGATTTGCGAAACAACTGATGTATTGTGAGGTTATTAGAGAAAACAGGTGATATCCGTTGGGATAAAGATAGTGTTATAGGAAAGCTTGGGACACTTATCATCAGAATATAAGTGCTACCTAATAGAGAATTTGAAACGACTATAAGCACTAGCTAATTACTGATTGGAATGAATGGAATGTTGTTTCGGATAAATTGCTACATTAATTACATTACTCGAGTACCAACCATAAGATGAAATTTTGTACTATATATCGGGAGTTCTCATTGCTTCGTGATTGGTTAAGGTCTCGTACGTGGGAAATCAAAGTTACAAATGATAGAGAAAAGACATGGATATGGTATAAGTACAACCCCAAAGGGGGGAAGCGGGTGAAAGTAAAGTAAGTATAAGTGGAAACAATTGACACTGAAATATATTTGATATGGATACTCAAACTTTAAGTGAGATCCCTTGCTGAAACAAGCTAGTAAGATTTGAAAGCCAGCAATAAACGGGTAGAAGCCAAGATGGTATTTGAGACAGTGCTGAGAATTATTGGTAAAGATCTTGGATAATATGACATCAGAAGGGTGGATGCTTATAAAAGGGAAGAATACGATAAGAGAATGGTAACGAGTAACTTAAAAGATATTATAAAGGATAGCAAGGCTATACTGGATTAGAGATTAAGACGTTGGCAATGGGGTTGCTTGCTAATGATACTGTAACTTATAAGTAGCAAAAGAGAAAGGATAGGAAATCTCCTATAGTAGGATATGAACAAATCAAATGGTAAATAAAGGAAGGGAAAGGAGTATGACAAGATAGACAGCAAGTGATTTTTAGTACAAATAAGATATGTAAAGCAGAATGAACCAGGAGAAGGAAAGATTATGACTAAGGTTGGATGCACTTTGTTATACAAGAATAGTTATGCGATCTACGTATATTTGTATGTCAAGGATGAGACCAAGTGAGTACTCGATGAAAAGAGTAAGGATTCAGTAATAAAAACGTGGTTATGATATTTTGGATACATTAGGGAATGGTGTAAGATGGTTTGAGGCAGAACTATGTAGAAGAAATTAGTACTGAGGGCAAAAACCGTAGTTGAGCCTCAACTGAAATATACAAGAGAAGAATGTAAGGTCTGCATAAAAACTAGCGTGGCGACGCTAAGGTATTTTCCGGGCTGATTTGAGCAGCTACACATACTCGTGTAAAGATTGCAATAGGATGCGTGATAGGAGAACTAAGAGAAAACTTGAGTAAAGAGGCAATAGAAGAGTTGGAGTCAAAAATAAAGAAACGACGCGAGATAATATGCCTAAAGTATTGCTAGTTAGGTTAAGGGAAATTACGAAATGATTTAACCGAGACAATCAGAACAAGCGGGTTACTGGTTACTGGATGACAGTAGAGTCATAATATGAGGGGACCCTAGCGCTATTCGATAGCCAACCCTAAAGATCGAGATCAAGAAGTAAAAGCAAGTGATAGTTAAAAACCATTAAAAGAAAGTCAGAAAGTGACACATGATGCTGAGGATTCCAGCATACGGACTGTAACAGCGGAGTAAAGCAAGGATATTGGAGTACGAAAATGTTACCCTCTGGGAAATTGTATTTTATCAGTAGAGTCTGTGAGGGGTCTACGAATACCGGAGGTATGAAATACTCTAAGAATTGCAAAATCTAATAAACCAATGAGCGATGTCTGCGCGTTACAAGACCTTGTTTAAAGATAAGAAGGTAAAGTGAAGTGAACGATACATCATCTTAAGGGAGTAACTATAGAAAAAGAAAGAATCGAGTCATGAATACATGCACCATGAGAACAAGTCCGAATCAATCGATGACAGTACAACTGAACAGTAAGCAGATAAGAGAGACAGTAACACTTCAGCAGAACAACTTGAAACACTACTGACAACCAACTGCGAAATAACGAGGGGAGCAAACACAACGACGTAAAACAATTACCTTGACAAGCAACAGAAGGAGGAGATATTACAGGAATGACTATGTAGAGATATGGAATGCGTTGTACTGAATTATAACGAATCGACAAATAGAAGAGGTATGTGAAGGGCATACTTAAATAAGAGAACACTTAAGGAAGTATTGGGAATTCAGGATTAGTTTAACATTCGAGGACGAATGTTCTAAAGGGGGGAAGGATGTTACACCCCGTATTTTTATACGATGAATTATTCGCAAACAACTCAAGTTAAAGGAGGATTTTTTTTCGGACACGAAATAGAAACCTTTAATTTTCAAGTTTAATTATTACATAAATTGTTTATAAATTTTATTTAGTGTATAAATATTATTGGAGGTTAGGAGTTAATTAATTGTGATTAGATTATTAAGTGGGAATTAGTGTTTAATTAAATTAATTAAAGTTAATTACAAAAGTGGGCCCCACCCGAATTAAAAAAAAAACAAAACAAAACACAACTAGATGACACATTAGGGGGCACGTGTAGGGACCAAGGAACAAGTATATATGTGAAAAAGATGATTCACAAATCATCAAGGAAACATTTCATTTGAATTAGCACAAAAAAAAATATAAAAAGAAAAGGAGCAAGAACATTGCCATGGCTGCCAACCTCTCGGCCAGCCATGGCTGTGGGAAAACATATTTTGTTCCTTGTTTTGATTAATTTTCAAGTGTAGTACAAATTCAAGGAGGTGATAGCAACATTGGATTTTAAGTTGGAGAAGAAGAAATTGCGAAATTGGGGCAATTAAGAGTAGAAATTCCTCCGAGAAAATTAAGGTAAGATTTTCTTGTTTTATGATGTAATTGTGTTAATAATATTGTAATGAAATTATTAGAAATTGATTGGACGAAATTGGAATTAAGAAAATGCACGAAATCGACGTTATAGGAAATTGTGGGTTGAAATGGATTAAGAGAAGTTGGTGGGTTGTTAGAATTGTTATGGGCTGAATTGTGAGAATTTTATGTGTATATCGTTGTTGTTGGTATTTCTGTGTTGACAGGAGGACAATTAGAAATTCGGGTTAGGCTAATATATAGGGGAAATGTTGCCCGATTTTCGTTAAACCCTTAACTAATGGAAAACCCTAAACGAGAATGTATAGGTTAAAGAACAAGTTCTATATAGTGATGGGCTACAGATTTACGAACTAGAAAGTATAGTTACTGACGATAACGTTACCTTTATGTTAACTAGGCTAAAAGAGCGACAAAGCGAACGGTTTTGCGATTAGTCGTCAACAGGTATGTAAAGCTATCCTTTCTTTATTTTGGCATGTCCTAGATCTAAGTGATGAATGATATGAACTTTGGGGTAATTCTATTCATAAGTTCCGAGTGTGATTCATGATTCTTATTCACTTCTTGATGTTAGAACTCTTGAAATGATTGAGCTTCCCTCTCAAGTTTTCTATACGTTGGATATTAGTCGATATATATAAGCTCCTATTCTTAGAGACTCTACGATAACTAATGTCCTTGAATTCTATAAGCTATTTCATATTATCTTGATACATGTCTATGGTTCCTAAGGCTCTTGATATAATTTATGATGACATCCGAGGGATGTTTGATATGTTTCCGAGTGGCATCCGAAAGATATTTGATATGACCATTGTCTCGATTTTCAAATGATAGTTCGTGTCAATTATTCCATTGAGTCTTTGACATACCCTGATGCGTATATATTATTCCTAAAGTTCTATTCTGATATAATCCACAATGACATCCGAAAGGTATTTGATATAACTATTGTCCTGATTTTCAGATGACAGTTCGTTTAGATTATTCTATTGGGTCTTTGAAAATGTTTTGATTTGCATATGGTTGCTCACTACTCCACTCGTGCATGTCTCAATATGTCTTTCACTGAGTCCTGAGCCAGGATACGTTTTCGTGCACAGTCTCACTGAATTGTTCACCGAGACCCTCACTAGAGGGCCGGGACACGTTATATATATATATATATATATATGATGATGACGATATGGTGATATGATTATGGCGCCAAGGATGACTTTATTCATCGAGTCCCTCTCTAGAGGGCCGGGACACATTATATATATATACACATGATGATGATATGACTTTATTCACCGAGTCCCTCTCTAGAGGGTCGGGACACGTTATATGTATATACATGATGATGATATGATTATGTCATCGAGTCCCATAACGGGCCAGGTATGATCTATGATATTGACATGCATGATTTATGATTCAAAAAGGCAAGTGTTTGGGTATTCTGGATGTTATCCTTGTCTCCTGTACTCCCTATTTCTGTTATGATCCCCCTTTACTGTATTTCATGCTTTATATGCGCAGTACATATTCCGTACCCCCCTTTCTTCGGGGAGGCTGCGTTTCATGCCCGCAAGTACAGATAGTCACTTTGGCGACCCTTCAACATAGGACTTCTACTCAGCTGTCTCGGAGAGCTCCGTTGTTCTGGAGTCTAAACTTTTGGTTCAGATCTTATGATGTATATGTATATGTTATTCAGGGGTACGACGGGGCCCTGTCCCGTCATGTTTCGCTATTCGTACTCTTAGAGGTCTATAGACATATGTGTGGGTTGTGTATGGGTTCTGTTCGGCTGTGTCTATACGATGTGCTGTGGTATGATGTTCGTCTATAGTGGCAGCCTTGACGGCTTGCATATGGATATGTGATGGCAGCCTTGTCGGCTTGCGTATTATTTCATGATGTGATTAGTTGTGACTCCTCAGGAGACAGTTGATCTGGAAATATATATATATATGATGATGTTATGAACTTTGGACAAGGGGTGTCCCACGAATGAACATGTGGGCTCACCAAGTCAGCAACAACAGCAAGTCCTTCTTAAGCGTTTTGAGTATCAAGAACCTGCTCTTCTCCATTACCTAACATACCATCAAAAACAACAATGGTATGCCTGAGTACTTCTACTTCTTCTCTTCTCAAGTCATTATCTCAAAATAGAGGCATTTCAAGTTATAACCGATTTAGAATCTTATTCAAATATCCTATTCAATTTTCAAGTTCAAGAAATCCATTCAACAGCGAAATAAGTTTAAGGTTCAACCTTTAGAAAAATGAGTTCAATCATCTAACAATGGGAAAAATGAGTTTCACAGATTTTAATCATCCAATAATGGGAAAAACGAGTTTCAAAAAGTAGTATAGTTCGTATAAGGTTCGATGCAGGCTTGACCCTACACACGCATGACCTTGTCTAAAAGAAATCATCTTTAATTCCAAAAGAACTTCCAACAAACAAGAGTTATAGCTTATACAAACAGTCAAGGAAGGATTTTCAGATACAAATCATGCTTTCACAACATAAACATACTTCAAAAGTAGACATACTTGAAAAGACGAATTTTGAAATATAGACATACTTCAAGAAAGATTTTTGGAAATCTAGACTTACCTCAAATACCTCTCAAACGCACATTCCAAGATTCAATAATCACACTACAATGGTTTTAGATGAGAAATATTAGAGCTTTAATCTAATTCTACCCATATTATATTACCCCTTTATAGAAAAACTAGGGTTTTCATGTCTAGAATGTGTTCTTGAACACTTCATGAATCAATCATGGATTCTAATCCCATAGGATAACCTACACTAGTCTAAACCCTTTCAATAACATAAAAAAAAGTCAAGGATCATACCTTATTGAAGGAATCTCAACGTCTCAGAACGTCCCTTTCTTCTTCTCTTTCTTAGGTTTCAAGAATCTAGGGTTTTTGGAAGATGAACTATTGTTAATTTGATACTAGATTGATGAAGTAATGATGGGAATTGATCAAGCAATTACCTTATATGTTTTGGGTAAACCCTAGGGCTATTTCCTCTCAAAACGTCGGCCAAACAAAGTGGGAATGAATATAATGAGCAGCTTATACATTTTGCAAATATGATATGATGATGAGTATGAGTAAGATAGCATGCATTACTTCTTTATATATATATATTTGTCAGTCAGATCCAGATGTTTCATATTGATATTCCCTTTATATCATTGTCTTCTTTCATTGTTCATACCTCTCGTACTCAGTACAATGTTCGTACTGACGTCCGTTTCCTTTGGACGTTGTGTTCATGCCCACAGGTAGACAGGCAAGAGAGCTCGATCCAGATCCGTAGTAGCTGTCAGCTGATTAGAAGCACTCCCTTGTCCTGGAGGTGCTTGATTATTCTTTTGTGTACATAGTCATGTATATGTATTTTTGGGCATGACGGGGTATTTTTGGGCATGACGGGGTTAGATGGTCTCACGAGATGGCTACTGTATATATATATATACATATATATATATATATATGTATCACTATTTTGATAGCCAAAAAGGCACATGTATATAAGAGTATTTATATTTTCACATGAAATATGAATTTCCTACGCTTGAGTGTAAATGTGATAAAGAGGGCATTAAATGAGTAAGATGAGCAATAGAGCGAGCGGTGCTCGGCGGTTAGCCCCGGGTACCCGTCGCAGCCCTAGTTGGGTCGTGACAAAAGTGGTATCAGAGCGGTTCAGTCCTAGGAAGTATTTACGAGCCGTGTCTAGTAGAGTCTTGTTTATGGTGTGTTGCGCGCCATATCAATAAACAAGAGGCTACAGGGCATTTAGGAAAAATGACCATCTTTCTTTTCATGAGATCGTGCGATAGAGCCGTGTATCAGATTTTATCCTCCCTAATAGTGTGGTTTGATTTCATAATGCCGCCAAAGGGGAAGGCTACAGTCACCCAGAAGGGCAAGACTACGACAAAGAGACGGGTAGAAAGAGAACCTCCGATGAATATTGAAGAGGGTGAATCGCATAACTAGGCTCTATCTAATACTTCCTCTACCCCGCCCAATGTAGAAGAACAAGGGGGAGCTGAAGCCCCAATCCTCCACCGGTTGCTTCGGGTCAACAAATGACCGAGGCCATACAATTATTGACACAATTGGTTGCCGCCCAGGCACAACGACAGAATGCGGGCCCAAGTGATCGGTCAGCCAGTACTAGAGCCCGCGATTTCATGACTTTGAATCCTCCAGAGTTCTTTAGGTCAAAGCCGGATGAAGACCCGCAAGGTTTCATAGATGAGATGGTGAGGACATTGAAAATTATTCATGCTTCCGAGACTGAATCCGTGGAGTTGGCATCTTATATACTCCGCGATGTGGCGGTATTATGGTACAATAATTGGATAGCATCGAGACAAGAAAATGCACCTCCTCCGGTTTGGCAAGAATTCATGGATGCATTTATTCGTCACTATTTGCCACCCGAGGTCCGCCGAGCTAGGGCGGACAGGTTTCTCTGTCTGAGGCAAGGAAATATGAGTGCCCGGGAGTATAGCATGCAATTTAATTCTTTGGCTAGGTATGCACCGGCTATCGTGGCCGACATGGGAGATCGGGTACATAGATTTGTGAGTGGCCTAGGGCCACATTTATTCAGAGATTGTTTGACGGCGTCCTTGCAAGACGGGATGGATATTTCCCAAATACAGGCCCATGCTCAGAAATTTGAGGGGCGACAACAACAACAAATAGGCTACCGTGATGTCGATAGAAGGCAAGGCAAGAGGGCCAGATCTATGGGAGCCGGCAGTGATTATAGAGGGGAATCAAGGCAGACATATTCTGGGTACTCAGGCCAGTCTGTGACAAGTGCACCTCCTCGATCTACAGCTAGGAGATTTGATCGCTCTTTCCGTTCAGGACAGGGCCAGAGTTCGAGGGCCTCAGATTTCCAGTTCAGGGAAGACTATAGTCAAAGGAGACCTCCAGTATCGCGATGCAGCCAGTGCGGTAGATTACATTCCGGATAATGTCGTCAGGGTTCGGATGCCTGTTATACTTGTGGTCAGGTGGGGCATATGATGAGGGATTGCCCGTCGACGAGTGGTAGAGTTGGAGTTCAGCCTACAGGTTCAGCAGCCGGCTCTTCCTCAGCGCGCCCGGTAGGGCAGGCTCCCCAGATGTTAGCAGGCCGAGGTAGAGGCAGAGGGGCAGCATCTACTTCAGGTGCCACTCAGCCCCGTGTATATGCTTTAGCTGGGCGACAGGACCTTGAGTCCTCCCCGGACGTTGTTACACGTACATTGTCTATATTCTCCTGTGATGTATATGCACTGATAGATTCGGGTTCTACTCTTTCCTATATTACTCCGTATGTTGCTGGTTGTATTGGGGTGAAACCTGAGCCGATCAGACCTTTTGAGGTGTCTACTCCGGTTGGTGATCCCGTGATAGCAAGGCAAGTGTATAAAAATTGTGTAGTTGTGATATGTGATCGCCAGACAAAAGCTGATTTGATTGAGCTGGAAATGGTAGACTTCGATGTAATTATGGGTATGGATTGGTTGGCATCATGCTTTGCTAATGTCAATTGCTGAACGAAAGTAGTTCGATTCCAATTTCCGGGAGAGCCCGTGCTTGAATGGAAAGGTAATGCAGCATCACTGAAAGGTAGGTTTATTTCCTACCTTAAGGCAAGGAAGATGATAGCCAAGGGCTATATTTATCACTTAGTTCGGGTTCATGACACCGAAGCAAAGCCACCAACTTTTCAATCAGTTCCGGTAGTGAATGAATTCCCAGATGTGTTTCCAGACGAACTTCCAGGAATTCCTCCAGAAAGGGAGATTGACATCGCCATTGATGTGTTGCCGGACACCAAGCCTATTTCTATTCCTCCTTATCGAATGGCCCCGGCATAATTAAAAGAGTTAAAGGTGCAGCTAAAAGATTTGCTCGAAAAGGAATTTATTAGACCCAGCTCATCACCATGGGGAGCTCCAGGTTTGTTTGTAAGAAAGAAAGACGGATCTCTATGGATGTGCATCGATTACAGGCAACTGAACAAAGTGATGATAAAGAACAAATATCATCTTCCAAGGATTGACGACTTATTCGACCAATCGCAAGGTGCCAAGTGGTTTTCTAAAATAGACTTCAGGTCGGGTTATCATCAAGTGAGGGTTAGAGAAGCGGATATTCCCAAAACAGCCTTCAGAACGAGATATGGTCACTATGAATTCCGAGTGATGTTGTTTGGGTTGACTAATGCTTCGGCCATGTTTATGAACTTGATGAATAATGTGTTCAGGCCACTCTTGGATTCATTTGTAATAATATTTATTGATGATATTCTGGTATATTCTCGCACTGAATCAGAACATGCAGATCATTTGCGAATTGTACTTGGCATTCTTCGAGCCCGAGAATTGTATGCAAAATTTTCAAAGTGCGAGTTTTAACTAAATTCTGTAACATTTCTGGGCCATGTCATTTCAAATGATGGTATTCGAGTCGATACTCAGAAAATTGAAGCTGTGAAGACTTGGCCAAGACTCACAACGCCTACAGAAGTCCGTAGTTTTCTGGGGTTGGCAGGTTATTATCGAACATTCGTAGAGGACTTTTCATCTATTTCAGCCCCATTGACGAAGCTAACCCAGAAGTCAGTAAAATTTCAATGGAACGATGCTTGTGAGCGCAGCTTCCAAGAGTTGAAAGACAGATTGACCTCAGTTTCGGTCTTAACACTTCCAGAGGGACCAGATGGCTATGTTGTGTATTATGACGCTTCCGGCGTCGGATTAGGATGCGTATTGATGCAGCATGGTAGAGTTATTGCATATGCTTCGAGACAATTGCGGAAACATGAACAGAACTATCCAACTCATGATCTTGAATTGGCTGCAGTTATTCATGCCTTAAAAATATGGAGACATTATCTGTATGGTATGCATGTTGATATTTATACGGATCACAAAAGCCTTCAGTACATTTTCAAGCAGAAGGAATTGAATCTGCGGCAGAGACGGTGGTTAGAATTGTTAAAAGATTATGATGTAAACATTTTGTACCACCCATGGAAAGCGAATATAGGAGCCGATGCGCTTAGCCGCCGATCAATGGGTAGTTTATGTGAAGTACCTCCGGAAAGGAAAGAGATAATTCATGAGCTCCATCAATTATCTAACCTGGGAGTGCATGTAATCGATTCGGGTGATGTAGGGATTAGTATCAATGATCCCACAATTTCGTCCTTGGACATGGAAGTGAAAGAACGGCAATATGGAGATCCTCAATTGTGTCATTACAGAGACACGTCTCATGGAAAGGAAAAGTCTCTGTTTGAAGCCTCTATGGATGGAATTCTTAGATACTGAGGCAGGTTATGTGTGCCGAATGTAGCAGAATTGCGCCGACAAATTCTAGAAGAAGCACATTGTTCTCGGTATTCTATACACCCTGGTGCAACCAAAATGTATCGTGATCTCAAGACGATGTATTGGTGGGATGGTGTTATATCCCGTATTTTTGAACGTCAGATTATTAACTGAGGTGGGGCCCACACGTCAATATTTTTTTTGGGACACGTGACAAGTTATATGAATCGCATATGTAAAGTAAAACACAACTTGTGAAGGGCCTTGGGGCCAAATCAAAGTGGAAGCCCTCCAAACGATTTTTTTTAAGAAAACGTTTTCGGATGACCTGACTTGGAGGGGCAAAAACGGCATTATAAGTCTGGAATTTTGGAAAACGCCCAGAAATAAAAGTTGTAGATAATTGGAATAGCATTCCAAAGGTAGGTCGTGGGCCTATAGGTGACATCGGGATAAGGGAATATGAACATTTTAAGGCGGAAAGGTCAAGCTGGGCAGTGAAATGGGCCCAACCCGATTCCAATCCGGGTCAGGCCCATTTCCTTGTTATTTAAGGGAGGTTTCAGCCTCCTCCTCCACATTTTCAGATCAGAAAAGATCCAGAAAATTCTATAGAGAGAGAGGGAGGAAAGACTTAGAGAGATAAATAAAGTTTGATCAAAATCTAAGCCCCGAATCCCGAAGCCCATGAAGAGAAAAGTATTCTACGTCGCGTTGCCTTCGATTTGAGCTAAAAATCAACTAAAAATAAGAGGATGGGCGTGGTAGCTGTGCACTTAAGGTATGATTAAGGCTCTTTTTCATTGCCAACAAGTTTATTTAAAGTTTCAACGGAATAGAACGGGAAAATAGCGATATAAATTCGTCCGTTGGCATTGAAATTGATTGTAGAAGATTATGTCATTTTAATATGATTTTATGATATTATGGAAATGAAGTTGTTAAGATGTGAATTATGATTATGGTTGATGAAATTGGAAGGTCGAAATATGTTATGAATATGTATGTTGAAGATTTGAAGTTTTGAATGGATTATGGTTTGGTGGAAAATTTGTATATTTTGTATATCATGTGAATATTGTATAGAAATGATATGAAATACTTCCAAATCACATTGTAATGGTCTTGATTAATGATGAATATGGAAATGTTGATACTAGTTTGGGTTTGTGAAATTGAAGTGGAAGTTGTTGGACCATGTGGAAAACAAGGCTAGTTATGCCATACTATGTGTTTTGTAATGCTTGTTGTTGTTAGTGATGTTGTTGTTGGGTTGCTGTGTTGATATATTAAGCCGAGCTAAGTCTCGGGGATGTCATATATATAGGGGAAATGCTGCCGAAATTTTGGTAGGCAATTATGTGATTAAGCTTAGATTCTCGAAAAGCTTGAAATTGACAATTGGTAAACATGACCATTTGTAGATTCTGGACGAAATTGGAATTGAAGCCAACCGAGCGTCAGGCGCAATCGAGGTATGTAAAGTCTTCCCCTTTGTTCTTTGGCATGTCCTAGATGTACTAGGTCAAGATCGGAGCCTCGGGGGCGATTCTGCTCATAGAAACTCGAGATCGATTTTTGGTACTATTCATTCAATTCAATTGAATTTCAAAAGGCGCATTTTGCTAGAAAAGTGGTTAAACCTCCATAACTTGTACAAATGTAACCCGATCACTATGAAACCTTCCTGGATGACTCCGTAGAGTCTAATGGGCGTGATTCTTGTCCGCCGCCTCGACTTGGCCCGAGGTGGGCCCGCTATTCCCCGATGCCTCTCTTATTGTTCTGTCTGTCTTATTCCCATACGATAAGTCGAGGAAACTTATGGCTATTGTTCCGACTACTAAACGGGAGTTATTTTAACGAACCTGAATTGATTTAATGTTCATGGAAACAATTACGGGGACAGAAACCCTGATATAAATTCTGTATGGCTTTAGCCAATGTACTCGTGTCCGGAGCTCGCAGGTAGCTCTTGGTTATTATGTTTTTTACTATACGATAGGTGTTATGACCACCTTTATGAGCTTTATAAAATATTTTTTGACATCTAAAACATTTTGAAAATATTACCCTGATATTTTGGATAAACTACTTACCTCCCGTACTTACTGATATACGATTTTGGTATACCTGAATCTTGTGTGATGTATGATCCTGGCGTGTGTGATTATGTTGGGAAAGTGATAATTTGGCATTCTGTATGGTTGTTTTCTGTTTTACCGAGTCCCGGGCCGGTTATGTGAATATGCGCATATGTAATATTGGCCGCTGGACCCTCGACCGCGGCGTGTCCGACATTGACAGCTGGACCCTTGACCGCGTCATGCAGGACGTGTGGCATTGACTGCTGGACCCTTGACCGCGTCTGCCGCACTTGTAATTGTGCCTGACATAGACCGCTGGACCCTTGACCGCGGTATGTCAAATGTGTGATTGTAACCGCTGGACTTTTGGTCGCGGTATGTGTGATTATAACGGCTGGACCCTTGGCCGCGGTACGTGTGATAGTGACCGCTGGGTACTTGGCCGCGGTATGCGTGGTAGCGACCGCTGGACTTATGGCCGCGGAAATTGTGCGTTGATTCCTTTATATGTGTGAAACAAAAATGTTTTTCAAAAGAAAGTAAAGGATTTTGACATTCTAACTGCCGTATTTTCCTGCTGGAACCTCTTGGGTATGACTTGTGCACTAGAGGCGACCCTGTGGCAACCTGGTTATTCGTGCACACCCCAGTGCACTGTCCATTGCGCCCCTCACTAAAAGGCTGAAACCTGAGGTAAATGTATACTACCTGTCCTTGTGTAAGTTTATGATTCTGCATGCATGGTTCTGCCTGTTACATTTCTGGACCGCGGATTCGGAGAATGATTCTGTTGGTGTTGCTTCTGCATGATTGAGCTGGACTATGCCTCAGTCGGCTATAGTTCTACACCCCTAGCTTCGGTTGCGGGTATGTCAGTCGCACTCTGTTCCCCGATCCGCACGATGATCCTGCCAGTTAGGCTTTGTACCTCTGTTTCATATCACGATTCAGACGGCTACACCCCGTGCTTATGATATATATCGTGGTCCTGGCCATACACTCTGTATTTTCGTTTCGGACTTGGAGCCGATACTACCTGTTCTATTTCTATTCTTCTGGCTCGATTTTGCTTATATTGTTATATTTCCGCTTTACATACTCGGTACATTTCCGTACTGACCCCCTGTTCTTCGGGGGCTGCGTTTCATGCCGCGCAGGTACTCCCAGTTGAGTTGAGGACAGATGGAAGATGTTCCAGTGCAGATGGCAAGCTCCATTTGTTCCCGGAGTGCTGCCGAGTCAGATTCTGGATGTTATGCTTTTGGGATCTTATTAGAGACTTTGCAGACAGTGTCGTGGGTATTGGTTTTCGGTCTGTGTACGTAATGAATTTTGTATGATCACAAATTTGTTCGGCCTGAAAGCCACGAGAAAGAATATTTCTGAAAGAAAAGTTTTGCTATGTACTTTATTATTTGTTTTAAAGAAAAAAAAGTTGACGTGATTTTATGTGCAGCGAGAGTCTGAGGGTACGCTCGGCCCTAAGTAAGGGTCGGGTGCCCATCACACCCCAGCGAGGTCGGGGTGTGACAGATGGCATGAAGAGAGACATAGCCGAGTTTGTGGCACAGTGTCCGAATTGCCAACAAGTAAAAGCTGAACATCTGAAGCCAGGGGGCTTGTTACAGGCGATAGAAATCCCTACTTGGAAATGGGAAGTGATAAACATGGATTTTATAGTAGGATTACCTCGTTCCCGTGGCAAGTATGATTCCATATGGGTGATCGTGGACAGATTGACGAAGGCAGCCCATTTTCTCCCAGTTAGGACTACATACTCAGCAGAAGATTATACGAGGTTATATCTCAAGGAAATTGTGCGACTTCATGGTATTCCATTAGCTATTATTACAAATAGGGGAGTACAGTTTACGGCCAAGTTCTGGAAGTCCTTTCAAGAAGGTCTAGGCACTCAAGTGAAGCTTAGCACGGCGTTTCATCCGCAGACGGATGGGCAAGCCGAGCGTACCATTCAAACCTTGAAAGATATGTTACGAGCATGTGTGTTGGATTTTGGTGGAAGTTGGGACGATCATTTGCCGCTAATTGAATTTGCATATAACAACAGCTACCATTCCAGTATTCAAATGGCTCCATATGAAGCTTTATACGGAAGAAAATGTAGATCTCCAATTGGGTGGTTCGAAATAGGAGAAGTACAGCTAGTAGGCCCCGAATTGATTCAGCAGGCGGTGGAAAAAGTTAAAGTGATCCGAGATCGATTATTAACAGCCCAAAGTCGCCAAAAGTCCTATGCGGACAATCGCCGACGAGACTTGGAATTTCGAGTTAGTGATTGGGTATTCCTGAAAGTATCGCCAATGAAAGGGGTGATGAGATTCGGCAAGAGAGGGAAGTTAAGTCCTAGGTACATTGGGCCCTATGAAATCATCCGCAAGGTGGGCCAAGTAGCCTATGAATTGGATTTTCTTTCGGAGCTTGAATCAGTCCATCCAATTTTCCATGTTTCGATGCTCCGCAAGTGTATTGGAGATCCCACAAAAATTGTTCCGATAGATGATGTTCAAGTGACAGAAAAACTAACCTATGAAGAAGTGCCTACTCCTATCCTAGACAGGCAAGTGCGAAGGCTTCGGAATAAAGAGGTAGCTTCAGTTAAAGTCTTATGGCGGAACAACAATCAAGAAGAAATGACCTGGGAAGTGGAAGAGGAGATGAAATCTAAGTACCTGCACTTATTCCAAACCCCGGGAGAGATTCAAGATGGAACGTCAACGACATAAGGTATGTATGATTTATTTTTATGCTTTTGGTCGCGTGTGGCCATAGATATGTTGATATTGTGATGTAGCCCTGTGAGGCGATGATATTGTGGGTTGCTGTGACAGGTTGGTTGTGCCAGATTACAAGGGAAACTCTGGGGAAATTTTCGTAGAATCCCGAGTGTTTAACATTCGAGGATGAATGTACATTCGAGGACGAATGTTTCAAAAGGGGGGGGGGGGGGGGGGGGGAAGAGTGTTACACCTCGAAAATTTCCCCGTGAACGTATAGTGAAAAGTTGCAGAATTTCATTTTGGCCAGTTGGACGTAAAATGAAATACGGACCGTAAAGTGGTATACGGCCCGTATACTGGCATGTCGTATTTCAACTTGCAAAATTTCAACTTTCTGTCAAATGCTTTAAATGGTTAAATACGACTTGGAATATGGACCGTAAATCGAAATACGGCCCGTAAACTGAGTCGTAAATTGCCATGATCTCCAGCATGCCTTTCTGTTTCTGATATGCTTAAATACGGTCGTGAAGGACGGACCGTAAACCAGTATACGACCCGTAAAGTGGGTTTACGACCACTATGCACTTCAGTCACTGTTCATTCCGGAATAGATTTTAAGTCATTAAAAGGAGACCTAACCTCATTCAATTCATTTCAACTCCACGATATTTCTTTCAAGAAGCCTCTAGAATACTCTCTACTCTTCATCACAAGAAAACCAAAGGAAATTAGTGACCAACTACATAAAACCCACGAAATCAAGTGTAAGAATCACACTAAAGTTCATCTTTCTCAAGAAAACCCAAAAGAAGTGAAATAGTGTTTTGGTGCTAAAGGAGTAATTCCATTCAAGGCCTGTTCAACCATCATCCAAGGTACGTTTCATGACTAAACCATGTTGTTTAAGGTATTGGAAAGTTAAGATACTTGAATTGTAGAAAGACATGGAAAATGAGCCATAAAAGGGTGAATAGTGCTGTGATTGAATAGGGGTGGATTGTGGTCAATGTATATAAATGATGATTGTTGATTACAATATTATGAATGTTGTTGTGAGCGTTTGGTAGTTGATGTAGGATATGGAAAAGTAGTATAAACAAAGGAAGTATTGCTCAATTTTCCCTAGAATAGTAAATCGTTCTTATAGACGAATAACTAATGTTGGTGCGAATTCTCTCTTGAAGGTAGAGACGTGATATCGAGGGAGCACAAGTGAACGATAGCTTATTTAAACGTCGAAGGTATTTGAGGCTAGTCCCTTATTTCTATGGCATGAATCCTTTAGCATGACTCTCTTTCTTATCCATGAATCTCTTAAGTTCTGGAAGAGATGAGTCTATGTCCATGATTAGCTACACAAGGTAATGAGTAAAGTATAGAAATTCTAATACATATGATGTGATGCCCCTATGATGTTAATGATGCTATTTATTGCTTACACTCACCTTATATGCTCATTCCTCCAAGGTGAGGCAGGATGTCGATGATTGCTCCATAATGAAATCGGGGGATCACGACCTTACATCACCCCGATAAAGTATAGTTGATATTGAGCCTTATGCATGTACTATGATAAGATACGCATACCATGATAAGCATATTATGATGATGATGATATAACACCGCGCCTAGTTGGCCGGGCAGTCACCGCTAAGGCGGGCAGCTATACGTATACACCATGGCCAGATGGCATGGGCAGACGGCATGGGCAGACACCACTAGTGGGCGGCATGAGATGATACCCCGGACGTGGGAGGCCTGGACGCGGGCTAATGTTATTGATTACCACACCGATCCGATATGGACGGGCAGCTTATACATTTTGCATATATGATATGATGATGAGTATGAGTAAGATAGCATGCATTACTTCTTTATATATATATTTGTCAGTCAGATCCAGATGTTTCATATTGATATTCCCTTTATATCATTGTCTTCTTTCATTGTTCATGCCTCTCATACTCAGTACAATGTTCGTACTGACGTCCGTTTCCTTTGGACGTTGTGTTCATGCCCACAGGTAGACAGGCAAGAGAGCTCGATCCAGATCCGTAGTAGCTGTCAGCTGATTGGAAGCACTCCCTTGTCCCGGAGGTGCTTGATTATTCTTTTGTGTACATAGTCATGTATATGCATTTTTGGGCATGACGGGGTCTTGTCCCGTCCTCATGTTTGGCACTCCAGTAGAGGCTCGTAGATGCGCAGTGTGGGTTAGATGGTCTCACGAGATGGCTACTGTATATATATATATATGTATCACTATTTTGATAGCCAAAAGGGCACATGTATATAAGAGTATTTATATTTTGACATGAAATATGAATTTCCCACGCTTGAGTGTAAATGTGATAAAAAGGGCATTAAATGAGTAAGATGAGCAATAGAGCGAGCGGTGCTCGGCGGTTAGCCCCGGGAACCCGTCGCGGCCCTAGTTGGGTCATGACAGTATGGGTGAAAAGTTTAAAGTACTAGGGGTAAATTTGCCCCTTAGTTCAAAGTACAGGGGTAAATATGACCCTTTTCCCATGTTTCAACTTCTCTTACTTTTGCTATATGGGTGTCTTTCTACTTTGTTGCATACTTCAATACTCCCTCCGTCCCATAATAAATATTACCTTATCAAAAAACAATCATATTAAGAAACTAATAAAGCAATGTGAAGTTTATCAAATTATCCCTATATAAAAAAATTACTTTTTCCTCTAATAACCTTTTGACATTGGGAATCCAACAATACCAAGTTACTCTGTGACTTTTCCAATCATCGTTTAGATGTTACTTTAACTTGTAAGTTTTTATCTAAGGGTAAAATTGGAAAAATCTTGTCACGCCCCGAACCACGGCCTGGGCGAAACAAGGCACTCGGGCCTTGCTTGCATGTGTCCAAGCGAACCTCATGACTTGCTTGTTAACATGGGCATCAAAATAATATAATCTATATGATGCAATTTAAATGAATCATGAAAATGTAATTTGCGAAATAAAGTCTTGAAATTATCTCATAGCATGAAATATCATGAAAACGTAATAGTCTGCAAACATGAAAGCATAACTGACTCTGTGAACTGATATCTGTCTATGAAACCTCTAAAACATGTCTGAATACTAACTACCAGAACATGGCCCTGGACTACCATAAACTAAATACTAATGCAGACTCCATGTTGAACCCCGAGAGAAGTGGGGCTCACCAATAAGCTGATAACTGAAGTGATCCTACTGCGCAGGTGTATGCTCCTGAAAACTGGTATCGGCACCGTGAAGTGCAGGCCCCAGGCAAATGGGACGTTAGTACATGGTGAATAGTACTAGTATGTAAAACCTGCTGAAATGAAGAACATGGCACAACACAGGTATAGGACATGAACTGAAACTGAATGTAACTTGAACATGAGCATGAAACGTGAGTAAAGTCTGAAAACAGTAAATCAATGGGAATACATGTATGTAAAACTACTTGTAACGTGGGGAACGCGATAGTATAACTGACAACATGATCTGGTACTTGCGTCCTACTAGGAGAACACTCACACCTTGCCAGGGATATGAGATTTAAGTGATAATAAGCATGTAAGGATCCAAACTGCATAATGAAGGTGTTGCCTCCTTGCTGACAACCCTTATCCTACGGTGGCAACGTAGTTTCAGGCTATCAGAACCTTCTCGGTTAACTAAGCAATTCCCAAAAACATGAACATGATATAGTTGGCTAAGAAGCCCATGATTTTCATGAAATAACTTGTAACATGGTTTCATGAAATATCTTGTAATATGGTTTCTTGAGATAAGTTGTCAAAGTCTTGCAAACATGTTCTTGATTCATGAGTAATAACAATAGTTCATAATTATATATATAATTGACTTGAAAACATGCTTGTAACTTGCTAGATAAAATCATAAAGTTTCATATAAACATAATGAGAACACATGAGGAAGAATTCATGATTCATGTATTAAGCTAGGGTTCCTAATAACCGTAATAGAAGATTAGGAATACAATAACGAATATAGATACAAAATTCATGTACGTAAATACATAAATACGGGCTACCAATATGTTGGGTTTAATGCCCTAGGTTCTGAACTTCACGGATATCAAGAAACTGAGCATGGGGAAGAACGTAGAGATTCCCACATGTGGATGGAAGTTCTACATACCTTAATTGCTCCAAAATCCTGAATTAAAGACTTGAATTTTGGAGAAGATTTCCTAAATCTTGATTCTTGAACCTTGAGATGGGTTTTCTTGATAACCCTAGATTAGGAGCACTGATTTCTTGCTTAGATTATTAGAGTATATGTTAGAATTGAGTTGGAAAGGTTTACTCAAGTTAGAAAGGGATTAGGGACTTGAATTCAACCTAGAATCATGATAAAACCTACCTTGGAAGGTTCTTGAGGTTTGGGACTTGTTCTCTATGAATTTAGGGTGATTTTTCGTGAATGGGGTGTTGGGGAAATAAACCCCAAATCTTAAATATAACTTAAAATGCGTAAATCCGACTTTTGACCCGAAACCCGACCTTTTATGCGTTGGGTCCGCGACGCACGTGCATCGCGCGACCCCCTGCAGGTCGATAGTCAGAAAGGGGGTTTTTGTGCTATCGGCCCGCGGTGCGGGGCCATCGCACGCGCCCCCACAAGTGACATGCGTCGGTTCTGCACAGTGTTCGGTAAAATAGGCATAACCTCTTGTACATAGCTCTGTTCAAGACCCATAATATACCGTTGGAAATATATTTCAAAGGGCTACAACTTTCATCAAGGAAGTTTTCCCAAATTCCCAAATAATAAAGGGGTTATGATCGTTGGAAGTAAGACCTTCTACAAACTCACTTGAAAACATCTCCCGTAGAAAGGCTTCTGACTTTGCTTTGTCCAAAGACTATTCTTATGACTTGATTAGTTTTCAAAACACTTCCTATAACCCTCATATTGGTTCCATTATATTATCATCTTATGAGTCAAACCTTCGCCCGAAGCTACGAGGTGTTACAAATCTAGTCAATTATATCTTGGTTTTCTAAGGTGATACTTATTATGGGACAAAATTATTTTGTTAAGGTGACATTTATTACGGGACGGAGAGAGTAATATTCAATTAGAGCCTACAAGGATGCAGGGTTATTGTTGTATCAATTTTTAAAAATTATTAAATGAAATGTCATTACCAGTGAACCAAACAACAAAGATCGTGAGAATACATTTCAGTTCAATACTTTATTTTTTTATATTTCTAACGTTTGTATTTTTTAAGAATTTGTATACATAAAATTTTTATACAAATTTATTAATACGTGTGGAAAACTAGTTTTGAAAATAATGCTAAAAATATGTAATGTGCTTTTTAAGATTGTGCAGTTACGTAACTTACTTTTATATTTAATGTCTGAATTTTAATTGTTCAAATTCATTAAAATAATACACGTTATTTACAAAACCTTTCACGTCTCTGTCTTCTTTTCTCGGTAAATTTTTTTCCTCTAGAACTGGTAAGCTTTCATAATCTATACAAGTATTTTGTATACTTAGTATTTTTTATATTCACAATAATTTTGGATGTATTGATGTTTTATGCTGATATAGTATTATTCCATTCTATCGTTTAGGCTGAAAAACTTAAACCCATAGGAAAACATTAACTCACCAATCACAGCAAGCAGATCTTTTTCTGTATGATTTTGACATTTTGTCGTACTCTTTTTAATTGGGTATATACTACTCTCTCCCGATAAAAAAAAGAGTTTACTTAGCCATTTACACATTCCTTAAGAAAATACTAACTCCGAGACAAAAATAGGTAATTTGACTAAACTTCCCTAATTAAATAGGCATTTGGATTTTATCATATAACACTTAATAGAGGCAAATACGAAAAAATAAGATTAATTCTTTCTTGATTTGCTAAGTGGACTCTTTTTTTTATCCAAGAAAAAAAGGCTAAGTGAACTTTTTTTTTTTTTTTTTTTTATCCGGAGGGAGTATTAAAGCAGAGCAAGATTGTTTTATAGCAAGTTTGGAGAAAGTTTGGATCTTTTTAAGAAAATAAGTCTCTTTGAACTGCAAAGTATCGAAAATTTGCTGGGAATTTTATGAGTTTTGTGCTCAGTTTTGAAGTTTTGCAGAATTGAATTAACTGTTGAACTGTGCTGAAGTTCGTTTTTTCATCTTAAGTACATAAGGGTTCTGTTTTTCTCATCTGGGTAAGAATTCTTGAAATTTTGTCAGCTTAGTTCTTGGTAACCATGGAGAATATCTAGAGCCTGTTTGGATTGACTTATAAGTTGCTGAAAACAGCTTATAAGTTGTTTTAAGTTTTTTTGAGTGTTTGGTTGGCCAGCTTAAAGCCATTTTGTGCTTAAAATAAGCTCAAAAAAAAAATAAAAATTGGGCCCGTTTGGCTTAGCTTATCTAAAGCAGCTTATAAGCTGAAAACAACTACTACCCCAACTTTATTTTTTTTTTGCTTATAAGCTGCTTTTTTTAAGCCCATCCAAACAGCTACTACTCTTTTAAAATTATAAGTGGAACAAGATTTTGTTTGGCCGCATGATTTTATTTATTAAAAGATGAAATTATGTTGAATTCTTAAAAAAAATCATGTTACCTTGTTACAGTAATTTTTATATTGATATATAAATATTAGTTTGCATTTTAGATAGTTTAAAGTTTTTATCAAATATAAATATTTAAAATATTGTTTTCTATCAAAAAATAAATTTAATTTGCTGAAATGAGATTTTTATAATATTTATTGATATAGTGTAATTTCACATGCGCATTCAGATATTGAAAACAAACAGTCTTAATCATTTTTCAGATCTAGAGACCACATCTTAATATTCAGATTTGCATTCAGGTCCAGACATCTAGATCTTAATGCGCGTCTTAATATTCAGATGTATATTCAGATTCAGACGTCTGGATCTTAATGGAAACAAATGAGGCTTAAATGGTGCATTTGATTAAATGTTGAGTTATTTATGCAGAGTACTAGGGATCAATTCCACTTAATATATTTTTTCCTTCTTTTTTTTTTTTTTTTTTTTGGGTGCACCTATTTTCTAGAAATGCTAGGTGTGCCTCTGCTCATAGGTATTTTGGCACTTTTGCAGTCATCTATTCATCATGCTTGATTTCATTAACATAATTAATTTGGTATAAATGAGGCCAAAAAAATTTGGGCTCCCTTCAACACCAAGGAAAAAAAAAAAAAGGATTCACCAAATCTTTAATTGAAAAACAACTAGCCAGGGAAGATACAACCTGATCCACACTAAAAGAATTGCTTGTATTGACTATGATATTATGAACATAAATGAAAAGGTACGTAATGTAGTCAGCAGGGCTATTCTGAACAAATAAGAACTTCTCAAATTCGAACTTCACGGGAGAGGATATGATGTCATGACCCAAATCTGACATTAAAAACGAGGTCATGACCTAACGAGCTTCTACCCACAGCGAGCGAACCGGCTATGTTGAATACTTACTAATATTGCGAAATTATGCTAATAAACATAAAGAAAGCATTCTCATGATATAAATGCGGAATGAGGAAGTACAAATGTCAAGCTGAATCTCAAAATAGCATTCCAAATAATGTCATGCAGGGGTGGCAAACGGGCGGGTCGAGTCGGATATGGATCGAGTCGAAAATGGGTTGACAAAAAACGAATCAATTACCCGACCCGCCCATATTTAACACGGTTAAAAAGTGGGTTATCCGACGGATAATATAGATATTCATATTATCCAAAGCTACTTCAAAGGTGGACTTCATGTAGCCAATATGGAGAAGATTAGTTTACCATTTTGTCCACAAATCCAATCCCTAGTATATAATTGCGCCTCAACATTTGTGGGAAGAGTAGAACTTCGAACCTTTTCAATGATACGACCTCCAAGAAAATCTTTTTTGGAAACTATCCACCCAACCCCACCCCCTACCACCCACTCCCCAACCAAATCCCAGCCCCACCCAACGACCACCCTCGAACGCACTTCATCTTCACCTACCCATCCCACACCACCGCTCCACCTAACCCTCACCCCCCCCCCACCCCCTCCCAAAGCACCTGTTTCATATATGACTACTTTGCACTTTGAAGACAACCCCAAAAAGTGACTATGTTTGTAAACTAGCCATTTTTCAAAAGCGACACAAAAATGGCTATTTTTGTAAATTGACCATTTTTGAAAAGTGACATAAAAATGGTTATTTTTCCAAAAAAATATTTCTTGCGAAACGACCGAAAATGCAAAAATAGCAACTTTTTTTTTGTCATTTTTCAAAAAATGGCCACTTTACAAAAGTAGCCATTTTTTTTATCACTTTCAAAAATTAACTACTTTACAAAAGTGACCACTATCTTAAAAATGTCACATTGCAAAAATGGTTATTTTAATACTTTCACTAAGATGCTATTTTTAAAAAATGGCTACTTTTGCAAAGTAGTTAGTTTTTAAAGTAACTACTTTCACAAAATGACTATTTATGAAATTGGCTACTTTCAAAAAGTGACTATTTTAAAAAAGTATCTACTTTCACAAAGTGGGTATTTTCTAAAAGTGACTATTTTTACAAAGTGACTATTTTCTTAAGTGACTACTTTTGCAAAATGACTACTTTTCGCAAGTAATATTTTGAAAATGCGGCTACTTTTGTAATATGATTACTTTTGTATTCCCACCACCCCCTCTCCGACTGTCAGACATAGTATTCAGAGGCCTCTTAATAAAGGGGATGAGACAGCTAACATTTCAAATTATCACTCCAATGGAGCTTGAAATTTTAATATATCCTTTCAAATCCCCACTATCCTTAAAAATAAAATAAACAGTAATTCCTCCGTCTCAATTTATGTAATATAGTTTGACTAGACACGGAATTTAAGAAATAAAGAAGACTTTTAAATTTTGTGGTCTAAAATAAGTCAAAGATATTTGTGTGGCTAAAGATCATCTCGGAAAGCATAAAATATAAAATTTAAAGTTAAATTATTGTCAAATAAAGAAATGTATCTTTTTTTTGGACAGACAAAAAAGAAAAGTGTATCACATAAATTGGGGTAGTGCTAATAGTACCAAACAGTATAGAAGAAGACCGTCTCTTCCAGAGACTAACAAATGATAGACATATTTTCCTCAAAGTCAGTTCGCCAGTTTATTGACTCTCAATCTTATAATATTTAGAACCATAACAATATTTGGAAACGCGCCTAACAAGATAAAAAAAAATTGGTTTGTGCATCACAAAAGACTGCCCATAAATTCCTACTTTAATGTGATGCCATACATCTTTTTTAATGTGATGCCGTAAAGTCCTTCTGGTCCAACTCTTGTACAAAATTGTACAACTGACAACATCATACTAGGTACCTCCTTTGACATGGCAAACTGAAAGACTGCTTGGAATAAGGTTATAAAAGTTTCTTTCAATCGACATATCAGTTGGAAAAGCCTCTTACGTTTCTGTTTCTTGTCTATATTGGCTTAATACAAAACAACCAATTCAGTAGGAAGCATGACCTACCAACCTATGAGGGCACTTGCACAAAATGCAGTAGAATACGACCAACTAGCGCAAAGTGATGTTAATAACATTAGGAAGACTGTTATCAATGTCAAATGAAACCTCCTGATATAGAAACTTACAAGCTCCAAATTGATGTTCTTCCTTGGATAACTTTGGGATAGGAGGTATACGGCGAGTTATTAGGAACAGTAGGTGGGATTGGGTTATTGATTTAATGAGGGGTACACCTAATGCAACAAACAACCCAATTGAGTTACCAGCTATTATGCAGGATTTAAATATTGCAGTGGAAAACAGTATGCCACTCGAAAGCTCCATTGATCTAAAAAAGATAACTGCTATCCTTAAACATGGACAAATACCTTACGATGCTATACATCGAAATGTAGGTTGCTGCTGGAAAATCCGGAGGTAAAGAACAGCTAAAGATAGCAGAACAAGGTTGCTGATCTCCTAGCAAAGAAAGGGGCAAGGAAGAAACTTTTTGAAAATCAAGATTTTGGTAGTCTGCAAATGAAATGGTGTGGTCAAACATAGTAGTAATATCCTTAACCCAAAAAAGTAGCAAATCATTTATCCGAAAGCAAGCTACCGCTAAAGTTTTTGGAAAGCAATGGCAACAGGATGGAATGTATTTTCAAAATGGCAGAATATGTTCTACAGTATGATTTGTATCTCAGCACCACAAAATTTTAACTGACAAAAGGCAAGTCATTGTGCTAACATATACTCTAGCATATATTTATTTCTCAACAAAATTTTAATTTTGAATAGCAAAAGGAAAGTCGTCCTATAGTACACCTAATTACTCTCCTTACATGGTATTGTATCAGTTGACCCTCATAACACTGAAACAGCAACAGGGCTCTTCATTCATTCTCAGCAAACTGTGTTTTATCTTTCAATGCTGATTCTGAACTGCATGAGATAAACTTTTAAATCAGAACTTTATAAACATGAAGAAACCATTTTGAGAAAGGTATAATATAATCGGCTGAAGGTATTTTAGTACTAGAGAACTTAATCGCGCTTCGCACGATTATAAAAGAGACTATTAACTTTACCATATAATTTTTATAAATAAATACCTAAATATTAAAATAATGAAAAGTAAATTATTGTAAAGGCTAAAAGATATTAATTTATTTTAAAGGGCATCATATGGAAAAAGGTGAAGAACAGCTAAAAAGAATATAAAGTTATAAGAGATATTTATAAGTCCCTAGATCAGAGGTCTTAAATTTTTTTATTTATTTTTTTGTCTTAATAAAGAGCAGGAGAAGTCTAGTAACACTTGAGTCAGTTAGACTTTTTTCAATAAACGGTCGGAGCCATGGAATATCCCTCGTCGAGTGAAATTTAAAACTCTCCCTTTAATAAAAAAAATTACGGCAGAACAACACATTTTGTCGCCCTCTTATTCCATGTCCCAAACATATATTTTTTGGCAATTGATATATTATTCTTAAGCAATTTGTTCTTGAGTTGGAGATAATTAGAGAGAATATCCAGAGACACGATTAGTGTTATTGTTCGAATTTAAAATAATCTAATCTTTCATCATTTACTATATATCAAAGGTGTAAACATCTTTTTTATCCTCGTTATTCAATTTTAATTATTAAATATTTTAAGGCCTTCTTAACATTTACTCTTAATTTCATTTGTAATAGGTTTTACTTGATTGAAAATTAAAAAGAGTCACAAATTAAAATAAAATTTATTTTTATTTTCTAGAGAAGACTAAAAATATGTAGATTTTAAAATATAAGTTGCTGCTTTTATATTTTTTTAGTGACATTTAATTTAGGATAATTATTTGATTTTTTTGTGTGTTATTGGTCCAGAAGTGGTTAGGTAATATCTTTATTTTCTTATTTTGATTAAAGAAGAAGAAGAAACAAACATATTCAATCATATTGGCACTACCACCTACTCAGAATATATTGGTTATCCTTTCCGAAACACCTTCACAAGTTGATTCATACACACACACTCACCTCCACATTCTTGACACACACAAAAATTTTGGCACAATTTCAATTGCACACTTAGCACTCATTTCTTCTATTTCAGTGCAATTTCAACTTTACACAATATAGTCACACACTACTCAATCTGATCCATGTTCGAAATTTCCTGCATAATTTTGGAGAAAGTTAACATAACACCACAAACAGACGATATAATAGAAATACAAGGATAGACAATAGTAAAAATCGTTATGTCTTCAATATTTTGTACTCCTATATGTTTTTTTTCATCTTTGAAAACTAAAGAGGACCAACAAAGTCGCCGGGAACCAGTACAAGGTTATTCTGACACCAAAATTGTATGTTGGAAGAAAATTGAGTACTAATACTAACTCATAATAAGAGCTTTTTGTCCATCAAACCGACTTCCTGACTTGTAGATATATTATGCATCCTTCCCCAACTAAATAACCCAGACTAGAACAAACAAAGCATATTTTGTAGTTGTTAGGAAAACATTAACAAAGTAACTTTAGAAAACAAAATAATTTTAGTCCCTGCAGCAAGCAAAGTAAGAACCATGTCTCACAATTGTCAGTATGTAACCACATAACTAATTCTACTGCAGTTAATCATTACAACAGGGGGAAAAAAAGCCAAAAGTAAATCTACCAAAATATGAAATAGCTTCTCCTTAAATACTATCTAGAATTGTACAATTGTGGACCATTGTATTCTCGTGTCTAATATATTGTTAGTGTTACAACGAACTATGATGGAAGCAATCACGAGCCAAATATTACAGAGGATCAAATGTTCTTGAAAGAAAAATAGATGTTATCTCATATCTATTGCCTATTATATTGGTGGTGCCGGTGGTGGCAAGCGGTCCGTCGACATTCCAACTTCGTCTTCACAACACAAACCATTTGACTCAATACTTTGACGGAGTATAAATTTAAGTGAGGTATTGTGACTCAATAAAACTGGCTGTCTAAACCAAATCATGATAAGTTATTTCTCTTTGTATTTATTGAAAAGGAAAGATAAGACTTGGGCCCTAAAGTAATGGATTCAATGGTCGTCTTACCTCATCCCACACGATGTTTTATCCAATTTCTCAACCCATAAATTGATTATACGATCATTTAATAACTTTTCCTCCGTAAATACGCTTAATTCAATGCTAATAAGGGAAGATTCATACCTTTCACCCGCTAGAACTGCAATATCTTCAATTACCACCTCATATTCAAGCCAAAATCTCTCGCAATATGATATTATAATTGTAACTATACGCTGTCCGGACCGGAATCCGGGATTATGCTTGAGTTGGGCTTAAAATTTGATGGTTGGAGGTTGGGGAAACTTTCCAGAGATTTGGAGGGGTTTTTGGTGTGTTAGGATGGAAAATAAGGGGGTAAGCCCCCTTATATAGAGTTCCAGAATCTGCCTGGACCGACTCCAGAATTTCTCAGCGCAATTGCGTGGGCTTTGGGCGCGTTCGCGCAGGCTTACATCACTGCCTGCACGTTTGTTCAGTAAAAAGGTCATAACTCTTGATTCCGATATTGTATGAGGGTCCACCACCTATGGTTGGAAAGATATTTCAATTATCTACAACTTTAATTTTGGTGCGTTTCCAAATTCCAAACTTATAATAGGGTTTTGTCCTCTTTAAGTCTGATCATACGAAAATGTATCCTTAAATCATCCTTTTGGAGGGCTTATGCCCGTATTTGGCTTAAGGTTCCTTCTTAAGACTTGCTCAACTTCCCATGTACTACTCATATAACTTTTCATATGTCCTTTATAAGACCCCGGCATGTGGGCCCCACCTTACTTACGGTTACGAGGGCTACTTATCAAGTAACGTATTAGTTGATTTACACCATACGGTCTCCAGCTGTTATATATATATTATCATACTCATATAATATAATCTTCATCCCTAATCCTTGTATAACTTTACTCTCCCTTGAGTTCATACTAAGCCGTCTACAGTCTTAGTAACGCAAAATTTTCCAGGGTGTAACAAACAGTGGTATACATAGTATAACTCATGGTATACTCCTATTTTATCAAAGTTTTCTAAGTATAAGAACAAGTATATACCCAAGTTTCCATAAATATACTTGAATATGAGGAGCAGAACCTCCTGAAAGGGCATACCTACTCATATTCAAATTAACCTTTCATGAAATGCACATAACTCAAGCTCAGACTATCTAAATTCAATCAGACAGATATAGGGATTATAAACTATCCAAGAAGTTCAATCTATGATCCCAGGAAGACACCAGAAACTAACACGCAATGCCAAACAGTCACATTTAAGCAAAGATGAGGCAGTGTTAAGGGAGTACACACAGAGATGGGATAAACATGTGGCGCATAACAGGTAAACAAGTTAAACTTAAAGGAAAGATTTCAAGTTCAGGATCGTTTTAAAAGAATGATCAAGTTGCAGTTTCAATTAGGATTCAAGGGTTTATATGCAGATTCAAGTTTAGACAATGGTTTACCTGATTATGACCAAGTTCAAACAGGGAATACAAGTAAAAGCTTAAACAGGTTCAAGCTAATGCAAGTTTTTATGATTTGCGATTAAAAACAAGCAAGGAATATAAGTTGATTCAAGCAATTTTAAGCAAGTTCAAGACTCATTTGAAGGTCCAAATTGTGCAACTACCAACCAATCTCAAGACAAACACCAAATGAGACTCTAGTTTCAATGTTTTACAATGAACCATCTTATCAACTTCAAGGTACACAAGCAAGCACAACAATAGGACAAATATTGATGGACTATAGACAATCTAAGCACTCAAATTCAGTTTTCAAGATGACAAGAAGTTCTAAATGACATTGAACTAGGCAGTAGTGAGTAAAATTGAATGAAAACAATTGAAATCAAAGCAATTTTTAGAAAAGTGGGGTAGGAAAATTCATTTTTTGTCAAAGTGGTACATAGTTAATAAAGTATCAAGGATCAGAATCATCTTAATAGGTCAACTTTACAGCCTCAAATTCCAACAAAAACTCATTATTAGTCCATGTTTTTAGTTAAGACAAAGCAGCAGTCCCTTTTATAGGTCAAGATCAACACATAAGCACAACAAGGATCTAAATAAGACAAGTATCTATATTTAGCCTAGACAAATACCTATTTTCAGAGTTGTAAGAGTTCAAAACTTGGTTTTATATCATAATATAAGTATAACAGTGATCAAATGGAGTTAAGCAATCATAATAGGCCCAAGTAAATGCATATTTTTTAAAAGTCACATGAATCAAAACTCAAGAGGTTTTGACTAACACAGAGAAGGATATAGACCCACAAAACACTTAACATGCCCCTTTAGAGGGCCAATACAGAACCAAGCAAGTAGAATGATAGTGAACTATAACTTTATCTAAAATCATTTTAAACCGGAGATCCTTCAAACAAGAAAGTAAACACACTCTAGTTCATGTCTTAACTTTAGTTAGCCCAAACAATATGTCTTAAACCTCAAAGAACCAATGGAACAGCAGATTAAAAGCTACACATAGACCTTATTCCTCATCCTATGGTTTTTACTACATCATACTTAACTTAGATCATGAATGACTACAATACAATGTTATAGCACAACCAATATGAAGTTTCAAAAAATAAAACGAAAACAAGCCATACAGGAACTCATTAATATCAATAAAAACAGTGGATTAAGTTGTAAAATCAAAGTACTTCTACATGTTTTAGCCTTTTAAACCTCTAATCAATTTAAAACATATCTCAAAATCACAATCCTAATATCACGACCTAAAAAAATAGACTGTATAAGCAAACAAATCACGTAGAAAGAACATTCCAAGCAGTTTTAATGCAATAGGCACAAGAATAACATTTTTTTTACAAACTTAAATGAAATAAATAAGGCTGGAAAGGGTGATTACCTCTTTTTGGGGCAACCAAAAGATCAAAGGAAGAGATTGAGTCAAGACATAACACCAAACACTTTTGAACCTTAGCAAACAGCCCCTAGTTCTTGAAAAGCTTAAGTGTTCTTTGTATATTAGTAGAGTAGTAATGTATATATATAGGATTTCTAACAATAGTAATGTATGTATGTAGTATATGGAAAATATTTTTCTGTATATGATGTATATTATAGTATAATAGTTATAGGATACTATACTTAGAATATTTTGCTAGGATATTCGATAATTCCCCCAAAAAAGAGTCCCCTTCAAATGACACAATATACTACTATTTATAGTGCCAAATTAGCGTTCAAGGGTTGAAATGGAAACATACACAATTTCAAAAATAAGGTTTCCCCCCTAAAAATAATCCCAAATCCGAAAATGAGTAGAAAGAAAAATCAATTCTAATAGAATTGTACCACAACTGTACTCCCCTTATTCAATACAATCAAAATTAAGCAAATACACCTAAATTCCAAGGGGTATATTCATAAAAATCCCCAAAACTCCTTAAAATTTAGGGATAGTACAGTGACACACACAAATGGATAAAAAAAATAGTACCATAACACTCACAGAGTACGAATACAGCTAATTTTCGGACAAATAATTCAATCCAATCTCACATGAGGTTCCTTTGATCAAATTTGACCCTATAATTGTGTCATTTGGCCAAGAAAACAGCAGGTTCTTTGACCTCTATCCATGGCAACCCTGACACGGGTTCAATTAGGGTTAATATTTAATGATTAAAAGTTGCTTAAACCGAAATTAAAACCTATAAACATCATCAGCAAAGTAAGGGGAGTAAACACCCTCTGAATTTAGCGAACGTTAGTCATCAAAATGGCTGGAATCAAGATCGAAACCAAAACCCCAATCGCAAAATCGCCATCGCCATTTTCAGGGGGAATGAGAAAACGAAGCGGCCAATAAACAAAAATGGGACTGAAGTTGCTAAATGGCAACTTTGGTCCCCTTTAATATGAATCCCCCCCCCTTTAGTTTTAGGAAGGCTTAAAATGGCCTTTCCTTTTACTGAAAACACCTTTCCTAAATAATGTACTCATTTATAAAAAATACATATTCTTTAAAAACGTATTCGTCTAAAACTTCCTCGTAAAATAACTTTTGACGAAAACAAGATTTATAATACGTATTTTTAAAATAAAATCTTTAAAACAAGCCCAATATTGACATAGTTTCGAGCAATATTTAAAAATGTGAAAAATGCGGTCAAGAGTACCGTAATTCATACGTCGTTTTAATTAACAATTTTCCCAAACTAGACAGAACGGGATGTGCATCTTCTTTTCAAATAACGTTTGTGAAAGTAAATAACTCGTAATTTCTTGTAATTGTTAATATTTATGAAAAAATAATAATTAAACGTCAATTTTTGCAATTTTCTCGGGATTTTTGATTTTTTAAATTTTCTAGGGGCATCCTCATCCCGTCTTCGTTACACCTCGGAAAAGTCCCCGTACATGTACAATGAATAGACCAACGAAGGGCATGAGTGTGCGACGTTTTACTAAGCAGGGAATGACGATTCATGAAGTTTTTGGAAATAAGAAAGTTGTAGAATTTCAATTCAGCCAGTGGTCGTAAAACATAATACGGCCGGTAAAGTGATTTACGGACCGTATACTGCCATCGTACTCCAACGTTCCAAAAATTTCAACTTTCTGTCCAAAGCTTAAATGGTAAAATACGACCCAGTTTACGGACCGTAAACTGAAATACGGCCCGTAAACTGTGGCCATAAACCGTCATGACCTTCAGCAAACCTTTCTGTTTTTGATATGCTTAAATACGACCACGTTATACGGCCCGTAAACTAGTATATGGTCCGTAAACTGTGGTTTACGACCACTGTACACCCCGACTGCTGTTCATTAAAAATCAGATTTTGAGTTATTAAAAAGGGACCCTAAGCTCATTTTATTTCATTTCTCATCTCCACAATTCAAGAACACTCTAGAATATTCTCCAAACACTTCATCCAAGAGAATCAAAGGAACATCAAGATCAACAACATTAAATCCATGAAGCCAAGTGTATGAAACTCAAGAGAAGTTCATCCAAACCAAGAAATCTCAAAGGAGGTGAAGTAGGGTTTGGTGAAAGAGGATGGAATTCCACTCTAGACTTATTCCACCATCATCTAAGGTAAGTTTCATGACTTTATCATGTTGTTTAAAGTATTGGAAAGCTAAGACACTTGAATTGTAGCAAGACAAAGAAAATGGACCATTACTGAGTGAATAGTGCCATAATTAGGTGATAGCTAGGCTGGATCATGAATGTTGGTGTGCTATGATTATGAATACGTTATAAATGACGTATAGACCATGGAGTAGGTGTGAAGTATGCGAAATTACGATGATGAGCTAAAACCACTAAAGGTGGAGAAATTGGAGAAAATGGTGGATTTTGCTTAAGGTATATATATGACGATTGTTGGTACGATATTGTAAGTGTTTGGAAGTTGAAACAAGACATGAGAAAAGTAGTAGAAATAAAGGAAACGTTGCCCAATTGTCCTTAGAAATAACGACACGTTTTTATAGTCGATTAACTAATACTAATTCGAATTCTCTCGTGAAGGTAGCGGCGTGATATCGAAGGAGATCAAGTGGACGATAGCCTAGCTAAACGACAAAGGTATGTGAGGCTAGTCCTTTCTTTCTAATGGCATGAATTCTATAGCGTAAGTTCCTTTCCTCTTCATGAGTTCCTATATTCCGGAAAGCTAAAAGCCTATATCCATAAATGTCTATATAAGATAAGAGATATGATATGATGATGCCATATTGATAATGATGTTATTTATTGCTTACACTCACCTTACGTACTAATTCATTCAAGGTGAGGCAGGATGTCAATAATTGCTCCATAATGAAATCGGGGGATCACGACCTTACGTTACCCCGATAAAGTATAGTTGGTCTTGAGATTTATGCATGTACTATAATAATATGAGCATGTTATGATAATATCACACCGCGCCTAGTTGGCCGGGTAGTCACCGCTAAGGCGGGCAGCTATACGGATACACCATGACCATTTGGCATGGGCAGACACCACTAGTGGGCGGCATGAGATGATACCCCGAACGCGGGAGGCCTGGACGCGGGCTATTGTTATTGATTACCACACTGTTCCGAGATGGACGGGCAGCTTACATATTATGCATATATGATATAATGATGAGTTTGAGTAAGACAACATGCATCACTTCTCTTATGATTGTCATTCAGATCCAGATGTTTCATATTAATGTTCTCATTATATTATTGTTGTCTTCCTTCATTGTTATGCCTCTCATACTCAGTACAATATTCGTACTGACGTCCGTTTTCTTTGGACGCTGTGTTCATGCCCACAGGTAGACAGGTAGGTGAGCTTGATCCAGATCCTTAGTAGCTGTCAGCTGATTGAGAGCACTCCATTGTTCGGAGGTACTTGTGATTCGCCTTTTGGTATATGCATATATTTTGGGCACGACGGAGTCTTGTTCCGTCTATATATATACGGTCTGTCAGCAGAGGCTCGTAGATACGCAATGTGGGTTAGATGGTCTCACAAGATGTTATTATATGTATATATTATTTTGATGGCTGAGAGGCAAATGTATATAAAGCATTTGTATTTCTATCTAAAATATCTCTTTCCTATAATTCGTGTATGAAGTTGATAAAAGGGCCTTAAGTGAGTAAGATGAGTGGTAGAGTGAGTGGTGCTCGGTGGCTAGCCCCGGGTACCCGTCGCGGCCCCTAGCTGGGTCATGACAAAAGTGGTATCAGAGCAGTTCGTCCTAGGAAGTGTCTACGAGCCGTGTCTAGTAGAGTCTTGTTTATGGTGTGTTGCGCGCCACGCTAATAAACAAGAGGCTACAAGGCATTTAGGAAAATGACCATCTTTCTTCTATGAGATCGTGCGATAGAGCCATGTATAAGATTCCACTCTTTCTAAAAGTGTGTTATAATTTCAGAGTGCCGCCAAAGGGAAAAGCTACAGCTGCCCAGAAGGGCAAAGCTACGACAAAAAGACGGGCGGAAAGAGATCCTCTGATGAATGTAGAAGAGGGCGAATCACAAAATGAGGCCCCGCCCAATGTAGAAGAGCAAGGTGGAGCCTCGGCTCCGATTCCTCTAGCAGGTGCTTCGGGTCAACAAGTGACTGACGCCATACATTTACTGACCCAATTGGTTGCCTCCCAGGGACAACGACAGAATGCGGGCCCGAGTGATCGTTAAGCTAGCACGAGAGCTCGTGATTTTATGACCTTAAATCCTCCGGAGTTCTTTGGGTCAAAACCGGATGAAGATCCACAAAACTTCATTGATGAAATGCTGAGGACCTTAAAGATTATTCATGCCTCCGAGACCGAATCCGTGGAGTTGGCTTCTTATAGACTCCGCGATGTGGCGGTATTATGGTACAACAACTGGGTAGCATCGAGGGGAGAGAACGCGCCTCCTCTTGTTTGGTAAGAATTTGTGGATGCTTTTATTCGTCATTATTTGCCACCCGAGGTCCGCCGAGCTATAGCGGACAGGTTCTTGAATCTAAAGCAAGGAAGCATAAGTGCTCGGGAATATAGCTTGCAATTTAATTCTTTGGCCAGGTATGCCCCGACTATGGTGGCCTACATGGGGGATCGAGTGCACAGGTTTGTGAGTGGTCTGGGACCACATTTATTCAAAGATTGCTTGACAGCCTCATTGCAGGACGGGATGGACATTTCCCGTATACAAGCCCATGCTTAGAATTTAGAGGGACGACAGCCACCGCAAAGAATTGATCGTGATACTGACAGGAGACAAGGCAAGAGGGCTAGATCTATGGGAGCCAGCAGTGAGTATAGAGGGGGACCGAGACAGACGTATTCTAGGCATTCAGGCCAGTCAACAACTAGTGCGCCTTCCAGATTTCTAGATAGGAGGGTTGACCAGTCTTTCCGGTTAGGACAGGGCCAGAGTTCGAGGGCCTCGAATTTTCAATCCATAGGGGATTTTAGTCAGAGGGGACCCCCAGTACCGCGGTGCAGCCAGTGCGGTAGACTACATTCCGGACAGTGTCGTCGAGGTTCAGACGCCTGCTATGCCTGCGGTCAAGTTGGCCATATGATGAGAGATTGTCCCTCAATAAGAGATAGATCCGGGACTCAGCCCACAGGTTCAGCTGCCAGTTCTTCTTCGGTACGCCCGACAGCACAGATTCCTCAGACTTCAGCAGGTAGAGGTAGAGGCAGAGGGGGAGCATCTACTTCAGGTGCCGTTCATCCCTGCGTAAATGCTTTAGCCGGGCGACAGGATCTTGAGTCTTCCCCAGATGTCGTCACAGGTACATTAATTATATTTTCCCGTGCTGTATATGCTTTGATCGATCCGGGTTCTACCTTATCTTATGTTACTCCGTATGTTGCTGACTGTATCGGGGTGAAACCCGAGCCAATTAGACCTTTTGAGGTATTCACTCCGGTTGGTGATCCGGTAATAGCGAGGAAAGTGTACAAAAATTGTGTAGTTGTCATATGTGATCGCCGAACAAAAGCTGATTTGATTAAGCTAGAAATGCTTGATTTTGACGTAATTATGGGTATGGATTGGTTGGCCTCATGCTATTCTAATGTCGATTGCCGGACGAAGATGGTTCGATTTCAATTCCCGAGAGAGCCCGTGCTTGAGTGGAAGGGTAATACAGCTTCCCCAAAGGGTAGGTTTATGTCCTACCTTAAGGCAAGAAAGATGATAGCTAAAGGCTATATTTATCATCTAGTTCGGGTTCATGACACCGAGGCAAAGTCGCCAGCTTTCCAATCTGTTCCGGTAGTGAATGAATTCCGATATGTATTTCCAGACGAACTACCAGGTCTTCCTCCTGAGAGGGAAATTGACTTCACTATTGATGTATTGCCGGACACTGAGCCCATTTCTATTCCTTCTTATCGAATGGCTCCAGCAGAGTTGAAAGAGCTAAAGTCACAGTTGAAAGACTTGCTCGAGAAGGGTTTCATTAGGCCCAGTTCATCACCGTGGGGAGCACCGGTCTTGTTCGTGAGAAAGAAAGACGGGTCGCTACGAATGTGTATTGACTATAGGCAGCTGAACAAAGTAACGGTGAAGAACAGATATCCTCTTCCAAGGACTGATGACTTATTTGATCAATTGCAAGGTGCCAAATGGTTTTCCAAAATAGATCTGAGGTCGGGCTACCATCAAGTGAGAGTTAGAGAAGCGGATATTCCCAAAACAGCCTTCAGAACGAGGTATGGCCACTATGAGTTCCGAGTGATGTCGTTTGAGTTGACGAATGCCCCGGCGGTGTTCATGAATTTAATGAACAATGTATTCAGGCCGCTCTTGGATTTGTTTGTCATAGTATTTATTGATGACATTCTAGTATATTCTCGCACAGAATCAGAACATGCAGATCATTTGAGAATTGAACTTAGCATTCTTCGAGCCCGGGAATTGTATGCAAAATTTTCAAAGTGCGAGTTTTGGCTGAATTCTGTGACATTTCTAGGCCATGTTATTTCAAGTGATTGCGTCCGAGTCGACACTCAGAAAATTGAAGCTGTGAAGACTTTGCCAAGGCCTACAATGCCTACGGAAGTTCGTAGTTTTCTGGGTTTAGCAGGCTATTATAGAAGATTCGTAGAGGTCTTTTCATCTATTTCTGCTCCATTGACGAAGCTAACCCAGAAGTCAGCGAAATTTCAGTGGAATGATGCTTGCGAGCGTAGTTTTCAAGAGTTGAAAGACAGATTGACTTCAGCTCCAGTGTTAACACTTCCTGAAGGGCCGGATGGCTATGTCGTGTATTGTGATGCCTCCGGTGTGGGACTAGGATGTGTATTAATGCAACATGGGAAGGTTATTGCATATGCTTCGAGACAGTTGCGGAAACATGAACAGAATTATCCAACTCATGATCTCGAATTGGCCGCGGTTATTCATGCGTTGAAGATATGGAGACATTATTTGTATGGTCTGCACGTTGATATCTATACGGATCACAAAATCCTCCAACATATTTTTAAGCAGAAGGAGTTGAACCTGCGGCTGAGGCGGTGGTTAGAATTGTTGAAAGACTATGACGTGAATATTTTGTACCATCCCGAAAAATCAAATGTAGTAGCCGACGCGCTCAACCGCCGATCAATGGGCAGTCTATGTGAAATCCCTCCGAAAAAGAAAGAGATGGTTCATGAGCTCCACCAACTAGCTAATCTTGGAGTACGTGTAATGGATTCGGGTGATACAGGAATTACCATCAATGATCCCACAGTTTCATCTTTGAATATAGAAGTGAAAGAACGACAATATGAAGATCCACAAATATGTCATTACAGTAATGTCTCTCGTGAAAAAGAGAAGTCTCCATTCGAAGCCTCCGTAGATGGAGTCCTTAGATATCGAGGCAGGCTACGTGTGCCGGATGTAGCAGAATTACGCCAACGAATTCTAGAGGAAGCACACTATTCTCGGTACTCTACTCATCCAGGTGCAACCAAGATGTATCATGATCTCAAATTGCTATATTGGTGGGATGGCATGAAACGAGACATAGCAGAATTTGTAGCCCAATGCTGAAATTGCTAGCAAGTGAAAGCAGAACATCAGAAGCCAGGGGGCTTATTGCAAGTAATGGAAATTCCTACGTGGAAGTGGGAAATCATTAATATGGATTTTATTGTGGGATTACCCCGTTCACGGGGGAAATATGATTCTATATGGGTGATCGTGGACAGACTCACAAAAGCAGCTCATTTCCTCCCAGTTAGAACTACGTATTCGGCAGAAGATTATGCCAGGTTGTATTTAAAAGAAATTGTGCGACTCCATGGAATTCCACTAGCCATTATTACAGACAAAGGGGCACAGTTTACAACCAAGTTTTGGAAGTCTTTTCAAGAAGGTCTAGGTACTCAAGTTAAGTTTAGCACGGCATTTCATCCACAGACCGATGGACAAGCCGAACGCACTATTCAGACTTTGGAGGATATGCTACGAGCATGTGTGTTGAATTTTAGCGGTAGTTGGGATGAGCATTTACCTCTTATTGAATTTGCCTACAACAATAGCTACCATTCCGGTATTCAAATGGCTCCATATGAAGCTTTGTATGGAAGGAAATGCAGATCCCCGATTGGATGGTTTGAAACAAGGGAGGCACAATTAATAGGCCTCGACTTGATTCAACAAGCGGTCGAAAAAGTCAAAATCATTCGAGACCGACTGTTAACAGCCCAGAGTCGTCAAAAATCCTATGTGGACAACCGCCAACGAGACTTGGAATTTCAGGTCAATGATTGGGTATTCTTGAAAGTATCGGCAATGAAAGGGGTAATGAGATTCGGCAAAAAGGGGAAGTTGAGCCCACGATATATTGGACCTTATAAAATTATCCGTAAGGTGGGTCGTGTAGCCTACGAATTGGACTTGCCTTCAGAGCTTGAGTCAGTGCACCCAGTTTTTCATGTATCGATGCTCCGCAAGTGTATTAGAGACCCTACAAGAATAGTTCCGGTTGATGATGTCCAAGTGACAGAACAACTAGCATATGAAGAAGTGTCTGTTGCCATTTTAGATAGGCAGGTGCGAAGACTTCGAAATAAAGAAGTCGTTTCAGTCAAGGTTCTATGACGAAACAACAACAGGGAAGAAATGACTTAGGAAGCGGAGGAGAATATGAAAGCCAAATATCCGCATTTATTCTAATCTCCAGAAGCGGTTCATGATGATACGCCGAGATTATAAGGTATGTATGCTTACTTTTTATGTTCTTGGTCGTGTGTGGCCATAGATGTGTTGATATTGTGATGTAGCCCTGTGAGGCGATGATATTGTGGGCTGCTGTGACAAGTTGGTAGTGCCAGATTACAGAGGAAACTCTGGCGAAATTTTCCTAGAATCCCCGCTGACTTAACATTCGAGGACGAATGTTCCAAAAAGGGGGGAAGAATGTTATACCTCGGAAAAGTCCCCGTACATGTACAATGAATAGACCAACGAAGGGCATGAGTGTGCGACGTTTTACTAAGCAGGGAATGACGATTCATGAAGTTTTTGGAAATAAGAAAGTTGTAGAATTTCAATTCAGCCAGTGGTCGTAAAACATAATACGGCCGGTAAAGTGATTTACGGACCGTATACTGCCATCGTACTCCAACGTTCCAAAAATTTCAACTTTCTGTCCAAAGCTTAAATGGTAAAATACGACCCAGTTTACGGACCGTAAACTGAAATACGGCCCGTAAACTGTGGCCGTAAACCGTCATGACCTTCAGCAAACCTTTCTGTTTTTGATATGCTTAAATACGACCACGTTATACGGCCCGTAAACTAGTATATGGTCCGTAAACTGTGGTTTACGACCACTGTACACCCCGACTGCTGTTCATTAAAAATCAGATTTTGAGTTATTAAAAAGGGACCCTAAGCTCATTTTATTTCATTTCTCATCTCCACAATTCAAGAACACTCTAGAATATTCTCCAAACACTTCATCCAAGAGAATCAAAGGAACATCAAGATCAACAACATTAAATCCATGAAGCCAAGTGTATGAAACTCAAGTGAAGTTCATCCAAACCAAGAAATCTCAAAGGAGGTGAAGTAGGGTTTGGTGAAAGAGGATGGAATTCCACTCTAGACTTATTCCACCATCATCTAAGGTAAGTTTCATGACTTTATCATGTTGTTTAAAGTATTGGAAAGCTAAGACACTTGAATTGTAGCAAGACATAGAAAATGGACCATTACTGAGTGAATAGTGCCATAATTGGGTGATAGCTAGGCTGGATCATGAATGTTGGTGTGCTATGATTATGAATACGTTATAAATGACGTATAGACAATGGAGTAGGTGTGAAGTATGTGAAATTACGATGATGAGATAAAACCACTAAAGGTGGAGAAATTGGAGAAAATGGTGGATTTTGCTTAAGGTATATATATGACGATTGTTGGTACGATATTGTAAGTGTTTGGGAGTTGAAACGATACATGAGAAAAGTAGTAGAAACAAAGGAAACGTTGCCCAATTGTCCTTAGAAATAACGACACGTTTTTATAATCGATTAACTAATACTAATTCGAATTCTCTCGTGAAGGTAGCGGCGTGATATCGAAGGAGATCAAGTGGACGATAGCCTAGATAAATGACAAAGGTATGTGAGGCTAGTCCTTTCTTTCTAATGGCATGAATTCTATAGCGTAAGTTCCTTTCCTCTTCATGAGTTCCTATATTCCGGAAAGTTAAAAGCCTATATCCATAAATGTCTATATAAGATAATAGATATGATATGATGATGCCATATTGATAATGATGTTATTTATTGCTTACACTCACCTTACGTACTAATTCCTTCAAGGTGAGGCAGGATGTCAATAATTGCTCCATAATGAAATCGGGGGATCACGACCTTACGTCACCCCGATAAAGTATAGTTGGTCTTGAGCTTTATGCTTGTACTATAATAATATGAGCATGTTATGATAATATCACACCGCGCCTAGTTGGCCGGGCAGTCACCGCTAAGGCGGGCAGCTATACGGATACACCATGACCATTTGGCATGGGCAGACACCACTAGTGGGCGGCATGAGATGATACCCTGGACGCGGGAGGCCTGGACGCGGGAGGCCTGGACGCGGGCTATTGTTATTGATTACCACACCGTTCCGAGATGGACGGGCAGCTTACATATTATGCATATATGATATGATGATGAGTGTGAGTAAGACAGCATGCATCACTTCTCTTATGATTGTCATTCAGATCCAGATATTTCATATTGATGTTCTCATTATATTATTGTTGTCTTCCTTCATTGTTATGCCTCTCATACTCAGAACAATATTCGTACTGAAGTCCGTTTTCTTTGGACACTGTGTTCATGCCCACAGGTAGACAGGGAGGTGAGCTTGATCCAGATCCTTAGTAGCTGTCAGCTGATTGAGAGCACTCCATTGTTCGGAGGTGCTTGTGATTCTCCTTTTGGTATATGCATATATTTTGGGCACGACGGAGTCTTGTTCCGTCTATATATATACGGTCTGTCAGTAGAGGCTCGTAGATACGCAGTGTGGGTTAGATGGTCTTACAAGATGTTATTATATGTATATATTATTTTGATGGCCGAGAGCCAAATGTATATAAAGCATTTATATTTCTATCTAAAATATGTTTTTCCTATAATTCGTGTATAAAGTTGATAAAAGGGCCTTAAGTGAGTAAGATGAGTGGTAGAGTGAGTGGTGCTCGGTGGCTAGCCCCGGGTACCCGTCGCGGCCCCTAGCTGGTCGTGACAGTCTTGGAATCAGAAAATATGGAAATTACAAATTTACGTTTTATGCAGTGAAAATTAGGTGTCAATAATTTCCCCTTTGAAATTTGAGGATGGCAAGAATAGTAGAAATTACCGTCCTTTTGCATAATTTTTCCGAAGTATGGCTGGACCTTAGTTTTTCGGCTTCCTACATATCTCAGGCTGAATGAGAATTCAGCCCGTTTGTAGTTCTGACTTTATGAGGACTATGAAATAAAGAGTTTCTTTAAGCTATCTCGGGATGTCCCAAGATAACTATAGGAATATGGTCGAGACTCGAAACTTGAGTAGCCTATATATCCCTAGCTTTGAGAATCAGGCCAATTGTAGCTCGACTTGATAGCCCAAAAAGGAATATCCCTTTATGTGCGAACTCCATCGACTATTTCCGATTGAAAATCCAAACCGGAAGCGGTTTTTGAAAGGACTTATTAGTGTTGATGCTTAAAATGATCTCCAATCCCTTGTGTAGAAAGCTTGACTTTCGTACGCGGTTTTTGACTGATTGCCTAAGAAAAGCTCCACGTATGCTCCACATGTTTTGAATCCGGCTTTTGCTCCCACCTTTGGTAGCTTTTAGCTCGTTTCCAATACTGAGTCCTGCGTGTTTGTCTTTTGAAAATTTTAATTTTAATGTAGTAATACATGTGTGGCGTTTTGCCATTTTGTTGTCATTGTTGTCATCCTCTACTGTCACATTCGTCTTTTCGCAAATGCTTGTTCGTCTTTTTTCTTCTTTCCTGTAAGTGTGTGTTTTTGTGTATATTTTTTAAAATAATCTACTCTGGATAATAATCACGATACTTCGACTGGCTTTTTTTTCATCGTCGTCAGATGTTTCCATCGTTCAATGATAACTTCTGTTGGGATCTCGGTCAAGCTATACCGCATTTCTGTGAACCTACACACCCCAGTCATCATGATTACATATCGCGATGACTATCCAAATCTGGTGTCACACATCCCGTTATCCGCATACGGTGACCGCGGAATACCAGTTGGTCTAACATCACCTATAGTCAAAAATACCCAAGTAGACTGCACATCAGAGTGCAGTATCATATTCCTCTCATGATGACCGCTAACCCCTGTGTCCAGAATTACAACATTTAGTCAGAATTTTCAAGTTAACTACGGCATATTCAGGGCGGAGCCTTTTCTCATGACTACCACTATCCCTGAACCATGATTATGTTAACTTGAAATAGATTGCAATAGCGACCGCAAATCTTGACGTAGGAATCACATTTGTATTTCAGTGATTGTGGACATCAAGCTTGGAATTACGCTACCTATTTTTGGCTATATATATGGATGGCGACTCAGCCCCGTCGGCACGTAGTCTCTTAATCCATATCATCATTTTGAGGATTGAAGCTTACCTCGGTGGCAAGACTTACACCTTCCTTTTTTGACTCCGGGGAAGAATACCCGCCCGTCGACAAGATTCACATCTTCCAAAAGGACTAGACTCGATTGTGAGTAACGGCATTCAATCCCGCTATCAAAACGTCATTTTAAATTTTTGGATTTTTGGACGTCCACTCAGCTAATGTATTAAGGCAAGCCATGCGACATCTAGGCCGGGGTCTCAATACCTTGATACAAAAGTTGTTTTTAGTGGAAACCTGACTTCTGATACCATGATTATATATATATATATATATATATTGTAAAAATCTTCGTGCTATGCGAAATGAAAAACTTGTCAGCGCAAAGGAAACTTCACTTGGGAAGGACTTCGTTACCCTTTTGCGCACTCTTTGTGCCGCCATCCTTGGAACTTTTCTTCGCTTTCCTTGTTATCGCTACCCTATTTAAAACATTCTAGCAAACGAGTTAGTGTAGAATCTCCCCGCTTGTTTGTTCCTGCATCCACAGAAAAACTTGTCAGTTTCTTATATGGTCGATCGCTCTCCGTGCGTATGGACTCCTTTCGTTCATATCTCGGTAGGAAGAGGTGCTCATTTTTCTAAAAAAAAACTTTTATTTTTTCTAACAGAGCTTAAGAAAAGTTTTTGTGCGATAATTTTCTTTTGAAAATATATGTTTTGAAAATAATATTTTATATACTCCCTTTTAATGTCATGACATTGGTTACTCAAACAAAGTCTTCCACCTCTTTCCTCCTTTGATCTTGACTTGTGAAATTTTTGAATCCCTTTTGAAAATTTTCCCCAGTTTGTGTACGTCTTTGTACCAACTTGAGTCTCGCTATGTCAAAGGAATTTTCGAGACCCTCTCAAAAAAATTTCCCCCAGTGTAAGTGTGTACTTGTCATTTCTTGATTTTACCGTGCTTGAGGAATTTTTGAGATCCTTCTCAAAAATTCTGCCCTAGTTTCCTTGTGGGGTTACCTTTATCATTCTCTTGCTGAATCATCTCTGGAGTTTTCCTATGGTTTAGTGGGAAGTTTTTTTGGAATGACCGAGCTCGGGAGAGCGCCTACATATCCCGTTTCGGGAATCAGGTCGAAACGTAGTTCAGGGTAAACATTTTGAAATTTTTGGTGAGACCGAACTCAAATGAGCGCCTACGTATCCCAAATGTGAATCAGGTCATAACGTAGTTCAAAATACATAATTTTAGATTTTTGGTTTAAAGCGACCGAGCTTGGAAAAGCGCCTACGTATCCCTTTATAAGTATAGGGAATCAGGTCCTTGCGTAGTTCGTACATAATATTTTGGATTTGGTTTTCTAAGAAGTAACGCAAAATTATACGTAAAGGGAATGCAACTAAAGAAAACCTAAATTATTGGAACTCTGAATCCTCGTAGCTATCTTTTCTTCACACGTAGTATCTTTTGATTGCATCTGAATTTATCGCTTTTGGCCACTCTTGACCATCCATTTCAGCAAGTACTAGAGCTCCTCCTGATAGCACTTTTGGTACCATAGGGCCCTTGCTAGTTTGGTGCGAATTTTGCTTTGTATTCTTTTTGATTGGGGAATATTTATTAGAGTACCAGTTGCCCGATTTGAAACACCCTATTTCTCACACGTTTGTTGAAAGCACGCGCCATTCTTTGATGGTACAGTTGACCATGGCAAACAGCAATCATCCTTTTTTCATCTATCAGAGCTAGTTGCTCATATCTTTTACGGATCCACTCTGCATCGTCCAACTCAGCTTCTTGTATTATTCGAAGTGAAGGGATTTCTACTTCGGCTGGTATCACTGCTTCAGTGCCATACACCAACAGGTATGGGGTGGCTCCAGTCGAAGTCCTGGCCGTAGTGCGGTAGCCCAGCAATGCATAAGGCAATTATTCATGCCAGTCTTTATAGTTATCAATCATCTTTCGGAGGATTTTCTTGATATTTTTGTTGGCAGCTTCTACAGCCCCATTCATTTGTGGTTGATATACGGTTGAATTCTGGTGGGTGATCCGAAACTGCACACATATGTCTCTCATTAAATGGCTATTTAGGTAACCCCATTGTCCGTTGTGATTGATTCTGGGATGCCAAATTGGCATATGATGTTGTTGCGCACAATGTTCGTGACCACTTTCTCTGTCACCGATGAATATGATGCTGCTTCCACCTACTTGGTGAAGCAGTCTATGGCAACCAAGATGAAACGATATTTGTTTGACGTAGCTGGCTCAATTGGTCCTATGACATTCATGCCCCAAGCAGCGAATGGCCAAGGTGATGTCATAGCATTTAGTTCTGTTGGAGGGACTTTTACCAAGTCTCCATGAATCTAACACTTGTGGAACTTCTGGACAAATTCGCTGTAGTCATTTTCCATGGTCATCCAGTAATAACCCGTTCTCAAAATTTTCTTTGCTAGCACGAACCCATTCATGTGAGGCCTGCAGGTTCCAGCATGCACCTCTTCAATCAATTTTGTAGCTTCAAAAGAATCAACACACCTAAGTAATCCCAAATCTGGAGTTCTTTTGTACAGGACATTCTTGTTGAGGAAGAAGCCATTTGCCAATTTCCTGATAGTCCTCTTCTGACTTAAGGTGATTCTTTCGGGATATTCTCCTTTTTCCAAGAACATTTTAATGTCAACATACAAAGGTTTTCGACCAGTCTCAGCTTATACAAAAGCACAGTGGGCTGGCTGATCTTTAATTTCAATTTTGACAGGATCAATGTATCTACTATCGGGATGCTGGATCATGAATGCTATTGTTGCCAATGCATCAACGAATTCATTTTGTGTTCTTGGTATATGTTTGAACTTGACTTCTCGGAAACGATCTGCCAATCTTTGCACAAGTCCAACGTATGGTATGATCTTTTGGTTTTTAGTGGCCCATTCTCCTCAAACTTGATGGATTAGCAAATCCGAGTCGCCAATCACCTGAAGATCTTTCACAATCATGTCAAGAGCTAAACGTAGACCCAAGACACAGGCTTCATATTCAGCTATGTTGTTAGTGCAATTGAAACTTAACTGTGCTGCCATTAGATAATATTGGCCTGAGTCTGAAATCAAGACGGCTCCGATTCCTGATCCCTTAAAATTGCCTGCTCCATCAAAGTATACCTTCTATCCTGATTCGTCTTCACCTTCCTCACCTTCAAATGCCATTATTTCTTCATCTGGAAAGTAAGTCCATAAAGGAACTGGATTGTCATTTATTGGGCTTCCTGCCAATAGGTCTGCCAATGTCTGCCTTTTGACTGTCATTTGCACAATGTACTGGATGTCGAACTTCCTTAAAAGCATTTGTCATTTGGCCAGCTTCCCTATGGGCATGGGTTGGCGAAAGATGTACCTTAGTGGATCCATTCTTGAAATCAGATGAGTCATATAGGCATCCATTTAATGTTTTAACTTCTGAGATACACTGGTTAGAGCGCAACACGTCTTTTCCACCAAGGAGTACATGGATTCGCATGGTGTGAACTTTTTACTGATGTAATAGATGGCTCTCTCCTTCTTGCTTGTCTCGTCGTTTTGTACTAACATGCATCCAAAAGCATTTTCTGATATTGACATGTATAGCAGCAAAGGACTTCCTAGCCTTGGCAGTACCAAGACAAGTGGATTTGATAGGCATCTTTTGATTGTGTCAAAGGCTTTCTGACAGCCTTCTGTCCATTTGGTTAGAGAATCTTTCTTGAGGAGCTTGAGGATTAGTTCTATGATTACTGTGGATTGGGCGATAAAGCGTCCAATGTAATTCAACCTTCCTAAGAAACTCATGACCTCTTTCTTTGTTCTAGGCGGTGGTAACTCTTGGATTGCTTTGATCTCGGTGGGATCTAACTCGATACCCTGACGACTAACTATGAACCCTAGTAATTTTCCAGCAGGCACTGCAAATGCATATTTTGCAGGATTCAACTTCAAATTGCCTTGCGGAGTCTGTCAAACAATCTTCGTAAATGTTCGAGGTGGTCCTCACCTACCCAGAATTTGATGACGACGTCGTACACATACACCTCAATTACTTTGTGCATCATTAAAGACGGCGGTCATTGCCCTAATATAAGTAGCGCCGGCATTCTTGAGTCCGAAAGGCATTACCAGGTAATTATATACTCCCCATGGTGTGATGAATGCTGTCTTTTGAGCATCTTCTTCATCCATCAGTATCTGATGATAGCCTGCGTAGCAATTCACAAAATATTGCACCTCATGCTTGGTGAAGTTATCAATAAGTATGTGAATATTTAGGAGCAGGAAATTATCCTTTGGGCTAGCGGGGTTGAGATCACGGTAGTCCACACAAATCCTTATTTTCCCATCTTTCTTTGGTACCAGGACTATATTTGCTAACCATGTCGGGTATGGTGTCATCTCAACAACCCTCGACTGAATTTGTTTTTCTGCTTCTTCTTTAATTCGAATGCTGACATCGGGCTTAGGCTGCCTGATTTTCCATTTTACCGGGGTGAACCCTTCGAGGATTGGCAACCTATGGGAAACAATATTCGTACTCAAAACTGGCATATCGGCGTATGACCAAGCGGAAACATCCTCATACTCTTTCAGTAGGCTCCGATACCCTTCTTTCTCAGCTTCCGTCAAGTGCAGACTTATTCTGGTCTCCCGTACAAACTCCTCACTTCCTAGATTAACGGCTTTTGCTTCCTCTAGGTTTGGCGTGGGTCTGTTCTCATATTCTTCTTTGACATCTATTAACCCCTTCGGTTCAATTATCTCTTCTCCTTGATCGTCATTATGTTCATCGTCATTTTCACTTGCTCTGTAACATGTCATGACATTATTTGTGGCCTTTATATTATTACTATGAAACAAAATAGCATGGTTGTTAGTCATGTAAAAACAATCTTAGTTATGTATTGATATATGGTTATATTATATATATACTTATATAGGTGAAGCAAAACAATTTTGTTTTCATTGCAAATGTTGAGGCGTTTTCATTGAATGTTTTTTAAAAAAGGCAGTACAAACGACGGTCCTGACTCGGAATGGAACATCGAGCTATTTTAGTTATTAAACAACACGTAAAATAAAAAAACACGAAAAGGCGATAAGCCGGGCCTCAAAGCCAACTTTCACCATTTTTCCTAAAAAATGAGCATTCTTTCTACCGCAGAGTGAACAATGGGGTAGAAGTCCATCCACTTGTTGTCTCTCTTGGTTCAGCAGGGCGAATCTCTAATGCTTCAAAGCATTTTTCAATGATGGCTGTGCATTCTCCTTCCCAAAACAGTGTCCTTAAACCCTCTTCTGGATCTTCGCCTTTGTGGCCCAATGGGCATGTTGTGAAGGATTGGTGGAGATGAGGGAATGGCTTTCTCATTTCAACGGGACCTCTCGGCCCATATTCTGCTTCTTCTTCTTCTGCCTGACATGGCTCATATCCAACCCCAAACCGGTACTTCCCATTTTTGATACTCACTGGTTCTTTGATTCCTTGCAAGTTCTTTCCCAGACCATTCCCGGGTTCAAACCCATTCCCCATCATAGTTGTAGCAACCATCTTGTGGCATAGGGGTCTCTTCATCATTTCCCCTACGTTCTACCATGGCTAGCTCAACATTATGAAAATCAGCGCCTGCTGGTGATTTCTCTACGACTGGTACAGAGTTATCTAGATAGTTGTGGGCACTTCCTTTGCCGTGAATAATGACTTCTTGATCATCCCATATGAATTTTAGAGATTGATGTAACGAGGATGCCACAACTCCAGCGGTGTGCAACCATAGTCGGCCTAACAACAGGTTATAACTTGTTTTGATGTTTATGATGACAAACACCACTACGAACTCCGCAGGGCCCATTTGTATGTGTAAATCTATTTCTCCAATCGGGTTACTGATTGCACCATCATAAGCTTTTACGTTGGTCCAACTATGGTGGATCTTACCAATATTAAACTCGAGCTGTTTCAGAGTCATCACAGGGCATACATTCAGCCCATCTCTCCCATTAATCAGTACTTGTGGAATAATTTTGTCACGGCACTTGACTGTTATATGCAGGGCTTTATTGTGGGACTTCCCCTCCCTTGGTAATTCATCGTCAGAGAATGACAGCCTATGAGCGCGTACAACATACCCCACAATTTTGGCAAATGTTTCACTTGCAGTGCCAGCGGGTACTTGGACTTCGTCCAAGGCTTTCATCAAAGCCAACCGATGTTGGGATGAACTGAGTAGCAGTGACATTACCGATATCCTAGCAGGAGTCTTATGCAGGTACTCAATAATCAAATAATCCTTGACCGGCATTTGCCTTCAAAGATTTTCAGCTTCATCTTCAGTTATTGGTTTCTTCTGAGGGTTTTCGTGACGAGGCGCTTTGGGCACAGGTTCTTCTGAGGCATAACACCTTCCTAACCTGGTCATACCTTGAACCACAGCAGCAATTTCCTTATCTTTGTTGATCATCATTTGGTGCGGTGGTTTGATCAGAGATGACTCATTCTCAATTGATCCTGACGCTTTGAGTATGAATGGATAATTGTGAACTTGAGCAACTGTTGAGGGGTATTTAAGCACGAAAGTTTCTATTTTGGCTATGACAGATATCTCAGATCCCTTTGTCAAAGGGTCTATCACTTCTTCTCGCTCTTATAACGACAATGAGGTGACGGTGCTCTCTAATATCTGGATGAATTATCGCCGGGCTCTCATCCCATTCATCACCTTTCTCTATCATGTGAATTTTGTTTCCTCCATGCTTTGGGAGCGGATTTGTGTCCACATTTGGAGGTGTTGTGTCACGACCTGGATAGGGGCCGCGACGAGCACCCGGTGCTACCCCACCCAAGCACCCCCTTATCGTACATAACATAACATCTAGGTGAGCCATAAGTCAGTTCGTGCTTTTCTTATCATTAATAATATTTATCCCGTTAGACGACCATCATCATTTAACATATCATAGGCACCGATGCCACATCATAAGTACAAGGCCGACGTGGCTAAAAAAAGATATACATAACATGGGCCGACATGGCCGAACATCTCTACCCACATACACATGACTACGAGCCTCTAAGAGTATGACATATCGTATGAGCGGGACAGGACCCCGCTATGCCCATAATTATATACACAAAAGAATAAGTACCCAATAGCTACGGCTCAGAAAGAAATGGAGCTCTGCTATGCAATCTCTGAACAAGCAGCTATGGATCAAGTCTGTCTCCCTGTGCACCTGCGGGCATGACGCAGCGTCCACAAACAAAAGGGACGTCAGTACAAAGAATGTACTGAGTATGTAAAGCATGATCAACATCAATATAGAAGCATAATAGATATCATATGAAATAGCATAGGAGGGGAGACAGTAATATCATCATCATAGTACTTACCTGCCTTTCGTAGGACTTTCCATTTTTCATACGTATTAGTACACCTACGTCATCATCCGTATCCCATAATAGTACTCGTACCATACTTGTGCTCATATTCGTATTCATGTCCTTATTCGTATTCTTATACATAGTCTTTTCACATTCATATTCATATTATATACATAGCCATACACTTATATACATACATAGTGTGCCCGACCATAAGGGTCGGTGTTTCATACGTACTTAGCCAACCAAGGCTCAATGTTATTTCTACCTGGCCCTACCAGGGCTTCAGGGTTATCCGTACCATCTGCAGACGTGCGCGCGCGTTTCGTAATCGTATGCATACTTCATACATATTCATATACTTATATTCTACCCGGCGTTATAAGCTCGGGGTTCATTGTAGCCCTTCATAGGCACATGTAAGTATAATAGCCCGTAGGCACCCTTTGCATCATTTTTGATATCATTATCATTACTATCCTCATCGTTATCGTTACATCTACATTATGGACTTACTCGTCATACGAGGTACATAGTATAATCATATTACATATCAAGGTCATGAGCTTATGAGCTCGGAATGTCAACCATGTGAAGACAACATACTCGTACAGAGGAATTAGGAATTTGGCCAAGAACCATGCCTTATGAAAGAAGGGTTAGCCTTACATACCTTTCCGTCGAACTACTCTACACTTGCACGTTCCCTTCCAATGCTAGCGTTTATACCTTCATTAATATCATAACAATGGCCATTTGATATATCCCGCGTTTTGTGAAATTGGATAATTCAAGGCAATCGCGGGAAGGCGGCAAGCAAGGCCACATTTTATCTTGTTTGGCACATGAGTTGCGTATGGAAAATTTAGAAGAGAAAATAGTGAGAAAGGTCAAGAGCAAAAAAGGGGATCCGAGGTATGACTCATGGAAATATGGAGAAACACGAAGGGCAAAATTGGAAGTTGGGCAAATTATTTTCAAGAATTACAAGGACTAGCCCAAAATATAATTGGGCTTAAATTTTTAAAGCAAAAAAGAAGCCCAACCGGCCATGCCAAGCAAAAAATGGCCCAAGCCCAAATTCTCTTTTAATTAAACCATGTGGAAATAAATAAAAGGGTGATAAACACCTCATATTTTCATCTTTATCACATAGAAGGATCAAGAAGCTTGAAGAGAAGACCAACAAAGGGGGCATTTCGGCCATACCAAAAATTTCCAAGAAAAAGTGACAAAAATTCCTTCAAAAATTATTTCTAACTAAGTAGGGGGTGCTTAACAAGATGGAGTGTTTATTGGAGCAAGAACAATACAAATACTTATAAGTTGGAAGTGTAGTCAAGTGAAGAAGTGGAGAAGAAGCAAGGTGAGAACTTATGCCCTTTTTTTTCATGTTATGAATAATTATGCATGTTGTAGTATGCAAAGTGAGTGAAATTTGTGAAGAATAGGGAAGTGGGGGTGGAGGCCGTGAGGTGTGGTGCATGATTGTGTGTGTAGAAATTGTATGTTAATCATTTTATCTAATGTTTAGTTATTATTGTTATGAATGCCATGTTGATGATGAAAGTTGAATGACTCTACTAAGGTTGAAGCCGTGTAGGTGTGCTTGATGTTAGGCCGTGTATAAGGCATGTATAATCGTGTGTATGTGTTGAATTGTGAAGGGATAAGGGGCAAGTTGAATTTAATATTTTAGTTGTTGTGTTGTAGATCATATATTGCAAATAAAGACTCAATAAGTTTGGTGAAGTATTGGTGATTGGAAGTTTGTGTAAGCTGGAAATAATGCTCTTGCATGGATAGTATGTAATGGTATTGGTATAATGTTGTTGGAATATATATATATATATATATTTATGAAGTTGTTATTGTGCTTGTTGGAGTCGGAAGGTGTTGACGATAGTAGGAAATCGTTATAATGTACTTTGAATGGAATATGTGAATTACTAGTGTGGTTGTTGAATTATGTTAGTAGTTTGGCCGGGTTTGAATTCCCGGATAGTGCTTGATGAGAATTTGACTAAGTTAAATGTCGAGGATGATGTATTTACAGAGGAAGTGCTGCCGAAATTTCGGTAGCCAAGTACTCCCTTAGGATTTCAACACTAAGTATTCTAATAAGAAGTTTTGGTAAACTTGACCAATTTGCAGATTTTGACGAGATTGTGTCGTGAATTCGGAGTAGCAAAGGACGCGAAAAGAGGTATGTAAGGCTTCACCCTTCTTTCTATGGCATGTCTTAACTAAAAGAAGTCGGGTACGAGCCTCGGGGACACCCCTAATCCCCGGAATCCGCACTTAAAGTTTTCAACTTTTCGTTCAATTGAATTGAAGTAGAAAGTGTGCAAAATGATGAAATGACCTTCTAGACCCCTATAACTTGCCTAAGTGGGACCCGATCACCCCAAGACTCATACAAGTAATGCTATGACACGTAATATGGGTAAATGGTATACGCTACCTCGTCCGGCCCGAGGTGGGCCCGTTGCTCTCGGATTTTCCTAGAGTCTTGGTTAACGTGCTTGAAGTGTATCCAAAGGGGGCCTTCGATCCCGATTCCGTCACCAAGCAATAAGTGCTATGACCACTCCAACGGGAGTGCCCCTATGATGATAATGATAATGACAATGTTGGGTAAGGGAATGTAGCTATGATAAGTACGACCAAAACGACCCTATGACTAAGCCAAGTACCTTATGTAAACATGAAAGCGATAAACTAATTTTTAAATCGTATTTATATTTTCTAGTTATAACTTTATTTTCTAAGATTCCAAAACCCATGACTGTCATCTAAAATGCCTACGATGTCAATTTTGGTTACCGTAACCCTATTCTCCGTTGATAGTCTCACTTTAGAATACTTGTTCCTTCAAGGTGAGACAAAGCTATCACTAACATTCCGTAAAGTAATCGGAGATCATCGACCTTATGTCACTCCGATGGATACATGAGTCTCCTTGGCTCTCTTGTGTGCCCATATGATATATGTATATAAAGCGGGTATACGTGTGTGGATGTGTATATATATATACGATGAAGTAATTGTATATGAGACATGTATATGCGTAAAAGATAAGTAAATGTATATGTATGTGTATATGGGGAAAAAGGGAAGGGCCACTGTTATATCACCACCTGATTCAGCTGGATTCCATCCTGGACGCGGGATGCCCGGACGCGGGATATGGGATGAGCCGTACGCGGCGTCTGTATATATATATATATATATATATATATATATATATATATATACATATATATATATATATATATATATATATAATGTGTGATACATATGTGATGTAATATGTTGGGTCATCGTTGGGGAGGGGGTTGGGGGAGCCGATTGTATTCGGCGTCTGTAAATGTAAATGAAAGATACCGTTACTGAAATGTACTGTTTTCTGTACACGAGAATAAGTAATATAAAAATGTTGATTCCTATGCCTATGAAAAGAAACATTTCAAAGATGAAAAGAAAAGCCTACATGACAGCCGGCCTAAAGAGGGGCCTCCCTATGTACAGGTTAAGTTCTTGCCTCGTTATACGCGCTATGACTCTGTGATATTATTATTGATCGTACTTTATGTTACTGCTTGAACTGTTTTCCATGCCTTACATACTCGGTACATTATTCGTACTGACGTCCCTTCTTGTGGACGCTGCGTTCATGCCGCGCAGGTCAGCAGGTACACGGACCGGGTTTCTAGGGCTCCATCTGCAGCATTGTACAGCGCTCCAGTCGTTCCGGAGCCTCATATCATTGGTACTATTTTGTGTATGTATTTTCGGGCGCGACCGTACTCGGCCCTTTCTATGTATAAATGTACTATGTCTAGAGGCTCGTAGACAGATATACACAGTCAGCTATGTGCAGTTTAATGTATTTTATTCCGAATGGTCCGCGTTCCGGTGTAACGCGATATTAGAAAGTTTACTGCAAATGTTAATGTTTAGAAAAAAAAAAAATATGGCACTGCTTATACAGGATAGCTAAGGGGTGCTCGGTACAAGTATCGGGTACTCGTCACGGCCCTGGTCGGGTCATGACAGAAGTGGTATCAGAGCAGTTCGGTCCTAGGGTTTGTCTACGAGCCGTGTCCAGTAGAGTCTTGTCTATGGGTGTGTAGCGCGCCACACTTATAGACGGGAGGCTACAGGGCATTTAGGAAATGTGACCTTCTTTGTATTCTGAAATCGTGCGATAGAGCTATGTTACCAGGCTTCCATGCTCCTTTTCTAAAACCGATGTTATGGTTTCAGTAATGCCGCCGAAGAGAAAGGCTACGACGGCCGAGAAAGCCAAGGGGGTGGCGGCCCGCAGAGTTGAACAGGAGCTAGACGAAGAAGAATCTCACAATGAAGCTCCCCCTCAGACTGTTCCTGCACCCCCTGCACCGGCAGAGCAGGGAAGAGCTCCAGCTCCAGCCCCCGCACCTCCAGTTCCACCGCCAGCAGCTCCGGGCCAGCAGATGGCAGAGGCCATCCAGTTATTGACCCAGCTAGTCGCCGCACAAGCTCAGCGGCAAGATGTGGACACAGGCGGCAGGGCGGTAAGCGCAAGGGCCCGAGACTTTATTACCCTGAAGCCGCCAGAGTTCTATGGATCGAAGCCAGAGGAGGACCCGCAGGGTTTTATAGACGAGATGCTGAGGACTCTGAGGATCATACATGCTTCGGATACGGAGTCCGTAGAGTTGGCTTCATACAGGCTGCGGGATGTGGCAGTTCTGTGGTACGGTAACTGGATATCATCGAGGGGAGCAAATGCACCCCCTCCGGTTTGGCAGGAGTTCACTGAGGCTTTCCTACGACATTTCCTACCGCCAGAGGTTCGACGGGCTCGAGCCGATATGTTCTTGAACCTGAGACAGGGAAATATGAGCGTTCGGGAATACAGTCTTCGTTTCAACTCGCTAGCCAGGTATGCCCCCGCCCTGATAGCAGATAGGGGAGACCATGTGCACCGATTTGTAAGCGGGCTTGGGCCACATTTGGTTAAGGAGTGTTTGACGGCCTCACTCCAAGATGGGATGACTATTACCCGCATCCAGGCCCACGCCCAAAATCTGGAAGAGCAGTATCAGCCACGGAGAGAGGAGAGCTATCCAGAAAGGGGTTCCAGAAAAAAAGGCAGATTTTCCAGGGCTAGAAGCGAGTATAGAGGGGGGAAGCACAAGAGCAATCCAGGTATTCAGGCCAATCAGCGGCCAGTGCCCCACCTCGATTTGTGGATAGGGGATTTGATCGCCCTACTTATTCAGGACCAGGTCAGGGTGCCAGAGCTTCGGATTCCCAGTACAGAATTGATTCCGGCAGGACGGGGATTCCCCCACCACGATGTGCTCGGTGTGGCAAGCCACACTCTGGGCAGTGCTAGTTAGACACCGGTGGTTGTTTTTCCTGTGGTCGGACTGACCATTTTGTACGCGATTGCCCGCTAAAGGATGGAGGAGGCCAAACTCAGCCAGCCGGATCAGCGATCGGTTCGACGTCGACCGTGCGCCCTCGTGGACAGACTTCTCAGGCTCCAGCAGGCCGCGGCCGAGGTAGGGGAGGAGCACCTAGTTCAGCCGGTCCTCCACACCGCCTATATGCACTGACAGGACGACAGGACCCTGAACCATTCGCAGACGCGGCCACAGGTATTTTTCAGTATTTTCTGTGATAGACGTGTGTTAATTAACTCAAATTTTATTTTTCCTATACTGCCCTCTGTATTACTGAACACACTGAGAATTTGGACGAAAAATGGTCATACGCATAGGTAAAAAGGCGAATACGGGAAATTGCGAAGGTCAGAACCGTAAATGAAGGAAAAGACGTGTGACGCGGACGTTTCGAAAACTGCCGAGACCTCAACTTGTTCCATATTATGTGACCTAAGTAGTACGGGGAAGCGGAAGTAAAACTATTGACGCCGAGATATCGGAATGCATTAAAGTTCCAAGGTTAAGCGTGCTCAGGTGGGAGTAATTCCATGATGGGTGACCCCCTGGGAAATATGCTGAAAATTTCATAAATGAGGAAACAAGAGACGAGTGAAAAATTAGGCAGCCCAGAGTAAGTTGGGGTGAGGAAAGTGGTTAGAAACCCCATACGAGCCATATAGGCTGAGACGGATGAAGCTAACAGAAAAAGAAAAGCCATGACAACAGAAAGCCTTGGGAATGAAGGAGAAAAGTACAGGTGTCGCAGGGTGGGACCAATATTGAGTCCACACTGTCTAAGGCAAGGAATTCCTAATATGGCGACATACAGTAACATGTATAGTGAAGGGATAGACGCAGCAGACTCCACGGAGGAAGGAGCACAACAGTAAAGATCGCTGAGGGCAACCTAAGCCTCTAAAATGGACATGCTAAGCGACATGAAGTATCTACAAAGGAACCCTCCCCGAAATAATATGATACGCAATGAGGCCAGTTCAACATTCGAGGACGAATGTTTTAAAGGGGGAGAGGATGTTATATCCCGCGTTTTGTGAAATTGGATAATTCAAGGCAATCGCGGGAAGGCGGCAAGCAAGGCCACATTTTATCTTGTTTGGCACATGAGTTGCGTATGGAAAATTTAGAAGAGAAAATAGTGAGAAAGGTCAAGAGCAAAAAAGGGGATCCGAGGTATGACTCATGGAAATATGGAGAAACACGAAGGGCAAAATTGGAAGTTGGGCAAATTATTTTCAAGAATTACAAGGACTAGCCCAAAATATAATTGGGCTTAAATTTTTAAAGCAAAAAAGAAGCCCAACCGGCCATGCCAAGCAAAAAATGGCCCAAGCCCAAATTCTCTTTTAATTAAACCATGTGGAAATAAATAAAAGGGTGATAAACACCTCATATTTTCATCTTTATCACATAGAAGGATCAAGAAGCTTGAAGAGAAGACCAACAAAGGGGGCATTTCGGCCATACCAAAAATTTCCAAGAAAAAGTGACAAAAATTCCTTCAAAAATTATTTCTAACTAAGTAGGGGGTGCTTAACAAGATGGAGTGTTTATTGGAGCAAGAACAATACAAATACTTATAAGTTGGAAGTGTAGTCAAGTGAAGAAGTGGAGAAGAAGCAAGGTGAGAACTTATGCCCTTTTTTTTCATGTTATGAATAATTATGCATGTTGTAGTATGCAAAGTGAGTGAAATTTGTGAAGAATAGGGAAGTGGGGGTGGAGGCCGTGAGGTGTGGTGCATGATTGTGTGTGTAGAAATTGTATGTTAATCATTTTATCTAATGTTTAGTTATTATTGTTATGAATGCCATGTTGATGATGAAAGTTGAATGACTCTACTAAGGTTGAAGCCGTGTAGGTGTGCTTGATGTTAGGCCGTGTATAAGGCATGTATAATCGTGTGTATGTGTTGAATTGTGAAGGGATAAGGGGCAAGTTGAATTTAATATTTTAGTTGTTGTGTTGTAGATCATATATTGCAAATAAAGACTCAATAAGTTTGGTGAAGTATTGGTGATTGGAAGTTTGTGTAAGTTGGAAATAATGCTCTTGCATGGATAGTATGTAATGGTATTGGTATAATGTTGTTGGAATATATATATATATATATTTATGAAGTTGTTATTGTGCTCGTTGGAGTCGGAAGGTGTTGACGATAGTAGGAAATCGTTATAATGTACTTTGAATGGAATATGTGAATTACTAGTGTGGTTGTTGAATTATGTTAGTAGTTTGGCCGGGTTTGAATTCCCGGATTGTGCTTGATGAGAATTTGACTAAGTTAAATGTCGAGGATGATGTATTTACAGAGGAAGTGCTGCCGAAATTTCGGTAGCCATGTACTCCCTTAGGATTTCAACACTAAGTATTCTAATAAGAAGTTTTGGTAAACTTGACCAATTTGCAGATTTTGACGAGATTGTGTCGTGAATTCGGAGTAGCAAAGGACGCGAAAAGAGGTATGTAAGGCTTCACCCTTCTTTCTATGGCATGTCTTAACTAAAAGAAGTCGGGTACGAGCCTCGGGGACACCCCTAATCCCCGGAATCCGCACTTAAAGTTTTCAACTTTTCGTTCAATTGAATTGAAGTAGAAAGTGTGCAAAATGATGAAATGACCTTCTAGACCCCTATAACTTGCCTAAGTGGGACCCGATGATACAATAACGGATACGCGGAAGCAATAAAATGACAAGGAAAGTAAATGATAGATAGATTGACACAAGAAAATGGAATTAAAAGCAACCTAAAGGTGTATCAAACCTAAAGACCTCAATTAATTAGCATAAACAAGCACCAACCTCTTAGGATGACCTCAAGGGAATTGAATTCCCAAGCAACCAATCCTCTCACAATCAAAGGTTCAACAAGAGCCATCCATGGCCTCTCTACAAGTTTCTCTCTCTAGAGACAACTCTCTCAAAAATCACTCATCTTTTCTTCCAAATGTCAAAAGTCCCTAATCAAAATGAAAGACTAGCTATTTATACTAACTAACTAATAGAAGACACTACATTATTACAATTATACCCTTAATGAAGTAAGGGTCTTGTTTGGCTAGTCTTGTGGAGATGGAAATCTTGAATTGGCTAGCCTCCCAATCTTGAATTGGCTAGCCTCCCTTGCTCGTTGGCCACTTTAATATTCTTCCATCTCCCATCCGTCCTCTCCATGCTATCATCCAAACTTTGGCTCCACGAGACGGTCCTTTAAGTGTCCTTGAGGCAACTCGGCTTGTATCATTTGATACAATAACGGATACGCGGAAGCAATAAAATGACAAGGAAAGTAAATGATAGATAGATTGACACAAGAAAATGGAATTAAAAGCAACCTAAAGGTGTATCAAACCTAAAGACCTCAATTAATTAGCATAAACAAGCACCAACCTCTTAGGATGACCTCAAGGGAATTGAATTCCCAAGCAACCAATCCTCTCACAATCAAAGGTTCAACAAGAGCCATCCATGGCCTCTCTACAAGTTTCTCTCTCTAGAGACAACTCTCTCAAAAATCACTCATCTTTTCTTCCAAATGTCAAAAGTCCCTAATCAAAATGAAAGACTAGCTATTTATACTAACTAACTAATAGAAGACACTACATTATTACAATTATACCCTTAATGAAGTAAGGGTCTTGTTTGGCTAGTCTTGTGGAGATGGAAATCTTGAATTGGCTAGCCTCCCAATCTTGAATTGGCTAGCCTCCCTTGCTCGTTGGCCACTTTAATATTCTTCCATCTCCCATCCGTCCTCTCCATGCTATCATCCAAACTTTGGCTCCACGAGACGGTCCTTTAAGTGTCCTTGAGGCAACTCGGCTTGTATCACCCGATCACCCCAAGACTCATACAAGTAATGCTATGACACGTAATATGGGTAAATGGTATACGCTACCTCGTCCGGCCCGAGGTGGGCCCGTTGCTCTCGGATTTTCCTAGAGTCTTGGTTAACGTGCTTGAAGTGTATCCAAAGGGGGCCTTCGATCCCGATTCCGTCACCAAGCAATAAGTGCTATGACCACTCCAACGGGAGTGCCCCTATGATGATAATGATAATGACAATGTTGGGTAAGGGAATGTAGCTATGATAAGTACGACCAAAACGACCCTATGACTAAGCCAAGTACCTTATGTAAACATGAAAGCGATAAACTAATTTTTAAATCGTATTTATATTTTCTAGTTATAACTTTATTTTCTAAGATTCCAAAACCCATGACTGTCATCTAAAATGCCTACGATGTCAATTTTGGTTACCGTAACCCTATTCTCCGTTGATAGTCTCACTTTAGAATACTTGTTCCTTCAAGGTGAGACAAAGCTATCACTAACATTCCGTAAAGTAATCGGAGATCATCGACCTTATGTCACTCCGATGGATACATGAGTCTCCTTGGCTCTCTTGTGTGCCCATATGATATATGTATATAAAGCGGGTATACGTGTGTGGATGTGTATATATATATACGATGAAGTAATTGTATATGAGACATGTATATGCGTAAAAGATAAGTAAATGTATATGTATGTGTATATGGGGAAAAAGGGAAGGGCCACTGTTATATCACCACCTGATTCAGCTGGATTCCATCCTGGACGCGGGATGCCCGGACGCGGGATATGGGATGAGCCGTACGCGGCGTCTGTATATATATATATATATATATATATATATATATATATATATATATATATATATATATATATATAATGTGTGATACATATGTGATGTAATATGTTGGGTCATCGTTGGGGAGGGGGTTGGGGGAGCCGATTGTATTCGGCGTCTGTAAATGTAAATGAAAGATACCGTTACTGAAATGTACTGTTTTCTGTACACGAGAATAAGTAATATAAAAATGTTGATTCCTATGCCTATGAAAAGAAACATTTCAAAGATGAAAAGAAAAGCCTACATGACAGCCGGCCTAAAGAGGGGCCTCCCTATGTACAGGTTAAGTTCTTGCCTCGTTATACGCGCTATGACTCTGTGATATTATTATTGATCGTACTTTATGTTACTGCTTGAACTGTTTTCCATGCCTTACATACTCGGTACATTATTCGTACTGACGTCCCTTCTTGTGGACGCTGCGTTCATGCCGCGCAGGTCAGCAGGTACACGGACCGGGTTTCTAGGGCTCCATCTGCAGCATTGTACAGCGCTCCAGTCGTTCCGGAGCCTCATATCATTGGTACTATTTTGTGTATGTATTTTCGGGCGCGACCGTACTCGGCCCTTTCTATGTATAAATGTACTATGTCTAGAGGCTCGTAGACAGATATACACAGTCAGCTATGTGCAGTTTAATGTATTTTATTCCGAATGGTCCGCGTTCTGGTGTAACGCGATATTAGAAAGTTTACTGCAAATGTTAATGTTTAGAAAAAAAAATAAAAAATATGGCACTGCTTATACAGGATAGCTAAGGGGTGCTCGGTACAAGTATCGGGTACTCGTCACGGCCCTGGTCGGGTCGTGACACCATTAGTCATTCACATTATCCACATTATCTAGATTCCTCAATTTGCCTCTAATTCACCCACATTCATGGTCATAACACTCATCTTCGTCCATTCATCTAAAGTGTTTAGTTCATGATCTTAATACCATTTATAACACATTCATATCACAACACAACAACATTCATAACTCAATTCAAACTATTTCTCAAAATGACACTATTCATCATTCATGACCTAGTTGACCACATTTTCTACAATCCATGTATTTTAATTCTCCAATACCTTAAACATCTTGTAAAAATAATGAATCTTACCTTAGAAGTTGTAGGAACAAGCTTTGGTTGATAATACTCTTCTTTGAGCAAAACCCTAGTTTTTCTCCATTTGGATTTCTTGACTTGGATGATCCTTGATGATTCCCTTATCCTTGATTCACTTGTCTTAATGTTATTGATGGCTTATAATCCTTGAAAACTCATATAATAAATGTAGAGAGAAGTTTTAGAGAGAAGTGGTGTAATGTTGTAATGAAATAAAATAAGTCTTGATCCTCATATTTAATGAATTGGAAAATCTGTGCTGGGTGAACAGTGGTCGTCCATGGAGGTTTACGATCCGTATTTCAGTTTACGGACCGTCCCTCGTGGTCATCTTTAAGCTTAAGCAGGACCAGAAACTTTGGCCTGCATGCATGGCAATTTACGACCATGGTTTACGGGCCGTAAATCACTTTACGGTCCGTCCACCAGGTCGTGTTTAGCCATTTCCTCGGCAGAAAGTTGAAGTTGGGCATGCCAGTTTACGACTTCAAGTTTACGGACCGTATTTCACTTTACGGTCCGTATTTTGCACTATACGACCACTGGGCAGTTTTGCCAACTTTCAATTTTTCTCATTTCTCGACTTTTCATTCTAATCATCCACATCCCTTTACATACATTTCCCATGAAACATTATACACTTGCACCCCTCGCACACATCATTAGTTCATTTACTTGCGTACCAACGGGAAATTTTTTGAGGTGTAACATTCTACCCCCGTTAGGAACATTCGTCCTCGAATGTTAAAGGCTTGGAGAATTCTATAAAAATTTCGCCAGAGTTTCCTCTGTAATGTGGCACTACCACCCTGCCACAACAACCCACAATAACAATGCCTCACAGGGCAATAATACAACAGCACTAGAAATTTGGCCACACACGACCTGAATGTATAAAAAGGAAAACATGCATACCTTATGATTTTGACGTCTCATTTTGGACTTCTTCCAAGGGCTGAAATAAATGTGGGTATTTGGATCGCATATTCTCTTCCGCTTCCCATGTCATTTCCTCTCGATTGTTATTTCTCCACAGAACTTTAATTGAGGCCACTTCTTTGTTTCTAAGCCTCCGTACTTGCCTATCTAATATGGCAATGGGTATTTCATCATAAGTTAGCTTTTCTGTCACTTGAATATCATTCACTGGGACGATCCTAGTATGATCTCCAACACACTTCCGAAGCATCGAGACATGAAATACTGGGTGGACTGACTCCAAATCTGGAGGTAGATCTAGCTCATAGGCCACTTTGCCTATTTTACGCACAATTTCGTATGGCCCAATATACCGGGGACTGAGCTTCCCCTTTTTGCCAAATCTCATCACGCCCTTCATCGGCGACACTTTCAAGAATACCCAATCTTTCACTTCGAACTCTAAGTCTCTTCGACGATTATCCGCATAGGACTTCTGACGACTTTGAGCCGCTAGCAACCGATCTTGTATGAGCTTAACTTTCTCTATTGCTTGCTGGACCAAGTCTGGCCCTATCAACTTAGCTTCTCCGGTTTCAAACCACCCAATTGGGGATCTACACTTTTGCCCATATAGAGCCTCATACGGTGCCATTTGAATGCTAGAATGATAACTGTTATTGTAAGCAAACTCAATGAGTGGCAAATGGTCATCCCAATTTCCTCCAAAATCTATCATACATGCCCGTAACATATCTTCAAGAGTCTGAATAGTACGTTCAGCTTGCCCATCGGTCTGGGGGTGAAATGTCGTGCTTAGGTGCACTTGGGTCCCTAAACCTTCTTAGAAAGACCCCCAAAACTTGGCTGTAAACTGAGTTCCTCTATCGGAGATAATAGATACCGGAACGCCATGGAGTCTCACTATCTCTTTAAGATAAAGCTTGGCATAATCTTCTGCCATATAGGTCGTTCTGACCGGTAAGAAATGCGCTGACTTTGTGAGTCTATCCACGATCACCCATATAAAATCATATTTATATCGAGAACGGGGTAACCCTGTAATGAAATCCATATTAATCACTTCCCACTTCCAAGTTGGGATTTCTATAGCTTGCAATAAGCCACCCGACTTTTGGTGCTCGATCTTCACTTGTTGGAAATTTGGACACTGAGCTACGAATTCCGCTATATCTTTCTTCATCCCATTCCACCAATATATAGACTTAAGATCGTGATACATTTTCGTCGCTCCGGGGTGAACGGAGTAACGGGAACAATGAGCTTCTCTCAAAATCTGATGGCGTAGACCTGCCACATCGGGAACACATAACCTGCCTCGACATCGGAGAACTCCGTCTTCCGAAATGTCAAATGATAACTCCTCCTTCTGAGGGAGTGTATCTCTGCACCGCATTAGCATGGGATCCTCATATTGTCGCTCTTTTACTTCCGCTACTAACGATGAAACTGCTGAATTCTGAATAGTAGCTCCGCTGCTACCTGAGTCCACCACTCGGACTCCTAGGCTAGCTAGCTGCTGAAGATCACGGGCCGTCCCTTTCTTTTCTGGTCGTACATCACTTAGACTTCCCATCGACCTACGGCTAAGAGCATCATCCACAACATTTGCCTTTCCGGGGTGGTACAGGATTTCGACATCATAGTCTTTTAGCAACTCTAGCCATCGTCGTTGCCGCAAATTCAACTCTTTCTGCTTGAAGATGTACTGGAGACTCTTATGATCTGTATAAATATCCACGTGGACACCATATAAGTAATGTCTCCATATCTTTAAAGCATGGACCACCGCGGCATATTCTAAGTCATGGGTGGATAATTCTGCTCATGTTTCCGTAATTGTCTAGAAGCATACGCAATCACCTTACCATTTTTCATCAATACACAGCCTAGCCCGACGCCTGAAGCATCACAATAAATAACATATCCTTCCAATCCCTCTAGAAGTGTCAAGACTGGGGCTGAAGTCAGTCGGTCCTTCAACTCTTGGAAACTACGCTCGCAAGCATCTGTCCATTGAAACTTAGCTGACTTCTGAGTCAACTTGGTGAGCGGTGCAGAAATAGAAGAGAAATACTCAACAAATCTTCTGTAATAACCTGCTAAGACCAAAAATCTACGAACCTCCGTAGGGGTCGTGGGCCTTGGCCAAGTATTCACTGCCTCAATCTTTTGGATGTCCACTCGAATACCGTCAGCTGCAACAATGTGGCCCAGAAATGCCACTGAGTTCAACCAAAACTCGCATTTGGAAAACTTCGCGAATAACTCTCGGGTTCGAAGAACTCCAAGGACAATACGCAAGTGATCCGCATGTTCTGCCTCGGATCTAGAATACACTAGGATATCATCGATGAACACAATCACGAATAGATCCAGAAAAGGCCCGAATACATTGTTCATTAAGTCCATAAACACTGCCGGTGCATTAGTTAGCCCAAACGACATTACTCGGAACTCGAAATGGCCATATCTTGTTCTGAAAGCTGTCTTAGGGATATCTTTCTCCCTAACTCTTACTTGGTGATATCCGGACCTCAAATCAATCTTTGAAAACCATTTGGCACCTTGAAATTGATCAAATAAATCATCAATCCTCGGGAGGGGATACTTGTTCTTAATTGTCACTTTATTCAATTGCCGATAATCAATGCACATTCTCAAGAAGCCATCCCTCTTCCGGATGAACAATACGGGTGCTCCCCACGGGGATGAACTAGGCCTAATGAAGCCTTTTTCAAGCAAGTCTTTTAATTGCTCCTTCAACTCTTTCAACTCTGCGGGTGCCATCCTATAGGGAGGAATAGATATGGGATTAGTGTCTGGCAACACATCAATCGCAAAATCAATCTCCCGCTCGGGAGGAAGGCCTGGAAGCTCTTCCGGGAACACATCCGGAAATTCATTCACTACCGGAACTGACTGAAGAGTCGGCGACTCAGCTTCTACATCTTGAACTCGCACTAGGTGATAAATGCACCCTTTCGTGATCATCTTCCTTGCCTTTAGATAGGAAATAAACCTACCTTTTGGTGATGCCGAATTTCCTTTCCATTCTAAGACTGGTTCTCCCGGAAACTGGAAGCGAACCATTTTCATTCTACAATCAACATTGGCATAACAAGAAGCCAACCAATCCATGCCCATAATAACGTCAAAATCTACCATTTCTAGCTCATGCAAATCAATCATGGTACGACGATCACAAATCACAATCACACAATTCCTATATACTCGGCTAGCTATTACCGAGTCACCCACGGGTGTAGACACCTCAAAAGGTTTGATAGACTCCGGCTCAATTATAAATCGACCCGCAATATATGGAGTAACATATGATAGTGTGGAGCCCGGATCAATCAAAGCATATACATCATGAGAGAATACCGATAATATACCTGTGACCACATCAGGAGAAGACTCAAGATCTTGGCGTCCAGCCAAAGCATAAATACGGTGTTGAGAATCGCTAGTACTGGGAGCTCTGCCTCTACCTCTACCATGGCCGACTGGCGCATGTGAACCTGGCCCCGTAGGGCGTACAGATGTCGAAGATCCGGCTACCGACCCTGATGGTTGGGTCCTACCTCTACTATGTACTGAGGGGCAATCACGCATAATATGGCCTGGCCGACCACATGAATAGCAAGCGTCTGAACCTGATCGACACTGACCGCAATGCAACTTTCCACACTGAGAACATCGTGGTACGGGTGGCCTTGGCTGGCCTGAATCACCTCTAAACTGAGACCCCGAATAACCCTGACTCGGCTCGGAACGAGTAGATCTGTCAAATCTCTGCCCCGTGAACTGTGGAGGTGTACTGGTCATAGAATAGCCTGAATGGCTGGGAAACTGTTGTCTGTGTCCGCCCCTGGACTCGCTCCTCGAACCCGAAGGTCTGGCCCTCTTGTTATGGCCCCTATCCTGCTCACGTTCATTTCTCCGCTGCTGTAGGTGTTCCTCTAATTCCTGAGCATATGCCTGAATGCGTGCAATATCCATGCCATCCTGAAGGGACGCAGTTAAGCATTTATCCATCAAGTGTGGCCCAAGGCCTTTCACAAATCGGTGCACCCGATCGCCCATATCTGCTACCATGGCCGAAGCATACCTAGCCAACGAATTGAAACGGAGACTATACTCTTGGGCACTCATACTGCCTTGCCTCAAATTTAAGAATTTATCGGCCCTAGCTCGCCGAACCTCTGGGGGCATATAATGACGGAGAAAAGCGTCAACAAACTCTTGCCATACCGGTGGAGGTGCATTGGCTCCCCACGAAGCCATCCAAACCGTATACCACTGGATTGAGACATCCCTCAATATATATGACACTAGCTCCACCGATTCGGTGTCTGAAGCATGTATCAACCGGAGCGTCCTTAGCATACCATCAATAAAGTTCTGGGGATCCTCCTCCAGTTTCGACCCAAAGAATTCTGGGGGTTTCAAAGCAATGAAGTCACGGGCCCTTGCACTAACAGCCCTGTCACCTTGCCCTGCGCTTGGCCTCTGAGTCTGGGCCGCAACCAACTGAGTCAACAAATTAATGGCCTCTCTCACGTCTTGGCCCGAAGCATTCGGTGGAGGAGCTGGAGCTGGGGCTGAGGCTCCCACGTGCTCCTCGGTAATAGGCACTGTCTGGGAGGACTGAGATCGAGCTGCACTCTAGGACTCATCTTCCTCTACTACCGGTGGCGGTGCTCTTTCAGCCCGCTTTTCTGCCACCGTCTTGCCCTTTTCGGCCGCTGTAGCCTTTTTATTTTTAGCCATCTCTCAAATACACAACACACGATTTAGGAACAAGAATTTCTTACATCATAGCTCTATCGCACGATTCTTATGAAGAAAGAAGGTCATATATTCCTAAAATGTCCGCAACTTCTCGTTTATAAGTGTGGCGCGCAACACACCCATAACCAAGACTCTACTAGACAGGGCTCGAAGACACATCCTAGGACTTAACTGCTCTGATACCACTTTTGTCACGACCCGGCTAGGGGCCGCGATGAGCACCCGCTGCTACCCCACCCGAGCACCCCCTTATCGTACATAACATAACATCTAGGTGAGCCATAAGTCAATTCGTGCTTTTCTTATCGTTAATCATATTGATCCCATTAGACGACCATCATCATTTAACATATCATAGGCACCTATGCCACATCATAAGTACAAGGCCGACGTGGCTAACGAAAGATATACATAACATGGGCCGACATGGCCGAACATCTCTAACCACATACACATGACTACGAGCCTCTAAGAGTATGACATATCGTATGAGCGGGACAGGACCCCGCTATACCCATAATTATATACACAAAAGAATAAGTACCCAAAAGCTACGGCTCCGAAAGAAATGGAGCTCTGCTATGCAATCTTTGAACAAGCAGTTATGGATCAAGTCTGTCTCCCTGTGCACCTGCGGGCATGACGCAGCGTCCACAAACAAAAGGGACGTCAGTACGAAGAATGTACTGAGTATGTAAAGCATGATCAACATCAATATAGAAGCATAATAGATATCATATGAAATAGCATAGGAGGGGAGACAGTAATATCATCATCATAGTACTTACCTGCCTTTCGTAGGACTTTCCATTTTTCATACGTATTAGTACACCTACGTCATCATCCGTATCCCATAATAGTACTCGTACCATACTTGTGCTCATATTCGTATACATGTCCTTATTCGTATTCTTATACATAGTCTTTTCACATTCATATTCATATTATATACATAGCCATACACTTATATACATACATAGCGTGCCCGACCATAAGGGTCGGTGTTTCATACGTACTTAGCCAACCAAGGCTCAATGTTATTTCTACCTGGCCCTACCAGGGCTTCGGGGTTATCCGTACCATCTGCAGACGTGCGCGCGCGTTTCGTAATCGTATACATACTTCATACATATTCATATACATATATTCTACCCGGCGTTATAAGCTCGGGGTTCATTATAGCCCTTCATAGGCACATATAAGTATAATAGCCCGTAGGCACCCTTTGCATCATTTTTGATATCATTATCATTACTATCCTCATCGTTATCGTTACATCTACATTATGGACTTACTCGTCATACGAGGGACATAGTATAATCATAGTACATATCAAGGGTCGTGAGCTTATGAGCTCGGAATGTCAACCATGTGAAGACAACATACTCATATAGAGGAATTAGGAATTTGGCTAAGAACCACGCCATATGAAAGAAGGGATAGCCTTACATATCTTTCCGTCGAACTACTCTACACTTGCACGTTCCCTTCCAATGCTAGCGTTTATACCTTCATTAATATCATAACAATGGCCATTAGTCATTCACATTATCCACATTATCTAGATTTCTCAATTTGCCTCTAATTCACCCACATTCATGGTCATAACACCCATCTTCGTCCATTCGTCTAATGTGTTTAGTTCATGATCTTAATACCATTTATAACACATTCATATCACACCACAACAACATTCATAACTCAATTCAAACTATTTCTCAAAATGTCACTATTCATCATTCATGACCTAGTTGACCACATTTTCTACAATCCATGTAAAAATAATGAATCTTACCTTAGAAGTTGTAGGAACAAGCTTTGGTTAATAATACTCTTCTTTGAGCAAAACCCTAGTTTTTCTCCATTTGGATTTCTTGACTTGGATGATCCTTGATGATTCCCTTATCCTTGATTCACTTGTCTTAATGTTATTGATGGCTTATAATCCTTGAAAACTCATATAATAAATGTAGAGAGAAGTTTTAGAGAGAAGTGGTGTAATGTTGTAATGAAATAAAATAAGTCTTGATCCTCATATTTAATGAATTGGAAAATCTGTGCTGGGTGAACAGTGGTCGTCCATGGAGGTTTACGGTCAGTATTTCAGTTTACGGACCGTCCCTCGTGGTCGTCTTTAAGCTTAAGAAGGACCAAAAACTTTGGCCTGCATGTATGGCGATTTACGACCATGGTTTACGGGCCGTAAATCACTTTACGGTCCGTCTACCAGGTCGTGTTTAGCCATTTCCTCGACTGGCAGAAAGTTGAAGTTGGGCATGCCAGTTTACGACTTCAAGTTTACGGACCGTATTGCACTTTACGGTCCGTATTTTGCACTATACGACCACTGGGCAGTTTTGCCAACTTTCAATTTTTCTCATTTCTCGACTTTTCATTCTAATCATCCACATCCCTTTACATACATTTCCCATGAAAAATTATACACTTGCACCCCTCGCACACATCATTAGTTCATTTACTTGCGTACCAACGGGAAATTTTCTGAGGTGTAACATGTTGGCTCTAAGATGAACTCACGATTATCAATAATATCCTGTAATTTGTGTTTTAGGTTTATGCAATATTCAGTGGCATGACCAGCTTGGTTAGAATGATAGGCGCAAGTGAGATCTGGCATGTTCCATCGATCAGTAGGGTTAGCCGATTTTGGTGGGACGGAATTTACTCGCCCGACATCCCTTAGCTTGGCAAATAGACTTGTCCTTGATTCCAGCAGAGGACTGAATGCTCTCATAGGTTTCCTTTGGGGCGCCTCATAGTTTGCCAGTGGAGGCTGGTTCTAGAAAGTCTTGTTTTGCATAACTTGATTATTAGGCGCTGGCATTCGATAATTTGGTCGTGGGGTTCGGATGCTTGGTGCTAGTATTTGATAGTTGGTTGGTGGAGGTGATTGGTAGCTATCTGGATTTTTGTGGATTATCTCTTTTCCTTGGCTTTTTGGACTAGTAGTTCTGGAAACATAGGCTACGTCTTATCTTTTATTTTTGCCACTCATGGTGCCAGACGCACCTAATCTGTTCAGTAAACTAACAATCCTGCCGTTTTTAAGGCCATCTTCGACATGTTCCCCCATAACAACTATATCTACGAAGGATCTCCCTTTCATAGTTATCATTTTGTCAAAGCAATCAGCTTCTTAGTACCGTATGAATGCGATTACCAACTCAGCTTCGGTCATAGGAGGTTGTACACGTGCCGCTTCATCTCTCCAGTGACTAGCATATTCTCGTTATGTTTTAGTTGATTTCTGACAAATTTTCTCCAACGAGAAGCGATCAGGTACATTTTCCACGTTGAAGCAGAATCTTTCCATGAACGAACTTTCCATTTCTTCCCATGTTTTCCACCGGCTAATATCTTGATAGATGAACCATTTTATAGTCGTTCCTGACAGACTTCGACTAAATAGCCTCATAAGCAGGGCTTCATTTCCGCCACTTCCAACCAACTGGTTGCAGTAAGCCCTTAAATGGGCTTTGGGGTTTCCCAACCAATCAAGCCCTTCAGGCAGACCCAAGTCTGGATGGATGCACAGGTCAGAGTACCTCAACCCTTCTTTCTTCTTAGAGCCATGCTCTAGCTCGGCAATTTTCTTCCTCAACTCCTCCTCTATTTTGTCTATTCTTTCTTCGAAGAACTTTTCCATGTTTTCCAATTCTGGCGAAGAGTAAATATGGGTGACATGATCTTAAAAAGTGACATTTGGTTTTACGGGATGGGCCACTGGAACTCCTGCTGCCCGAGGGGCTTGATAAGCATTTCTGTTTGTTGTGTGGGCTGGTGTTTGAAAAGCTGGGGTTTGGTAGGAGGTACTCCCCACATGGGTGGTATTTCGGCATAGTGGAGTCTGAAAGGTAGCCTCAATCTGGGTTTGAGGGAAATGATCGAGAATTGGTAAATCCAGATTTGGGAAAGTACGTGGAGGTCTCCTAGCCTCAGCATTAGTGGTATTTTCTTTCTCAGCCTTCAGGCGGTCCACTTCTTCTCTGCCTTCAGCCAATTGTCTCATCAGTAGCCTGATAGCTTCTTCCAAAGGCATTCCGGCTATGTCTACTGTCAGGGTACCTTCTACTAAAGCATTTATGTTTGGTGGTGGAGTTTCAGGCATGTTTTCTTCTTGAGAGTTTAAGGACGTTGCGATAGCTTTTGATCGAGTGACAGGTGCCAGCGAATCGACCCCTATCTATAAGAGAAAACAACTCAAAATCTTTCAAGTTAGCATTAGGTTTAAGCATGAAACACAAGATATCACGTTGTTCGCAGTTTATAGCACATAGAATCATATATTTTGTTTCAACTTCTTGATTGATTCACATTCCAAGGGTATTTTGGTCTTTTTGTATTTTTTGGGAATACGTACTTTCGGTAACTAGTTTGTATGGTTGATTTGCTTCTACCTATCCTATACTAAGGGGGATTTTAGGTTTTTATTATAAAAGGACCGAGTCTTAAATAGACTGCCTACATATCCCACCAAAGGGAAATCAGGTTCATCCGTAGTTCAGGCATAGACAGAAAGGTTTTTCCTATGCTACCTGAAACTTAACTTTTCTACCCCGACCGGGCCTTATATAGGCTTTTCACGTATCCCCAATGGGACATCAGGTAGGTGTGGTTCCATTTACATAAAAAGGAAAGGGATACTCTATCTTATTGAAAACGGTAAAGAGATACTTATTTTTTTCTACCCAACTATACTAAATAGGTCTTTATTGTTTTTTCCATCTTTATCTTCTATCCTTGTCTTCCTGCGACAATCCAAACATGGCCTTCATTCACGAGGCGTTCTAGTTCAAGCTTGAAATCCACACACTCTTTAATGTTGTGGCCGGGACGGCCATAGTGATACATGCAAATCCTTTCTTCCGGGGATCCTGGGTGACCCTGGTAGGTTTGTGGCATCGCCCTTATCTTCTTCACGCCGCATAGTAGAGAGTGAATCCTGGCATATGACTCCTCAAATTTGGAAAAGTCATTTCTCCAGAGCCTAACCTTTGATATCCTTTCTGGGTGTTTTCTTGTTTGGTCATGAGTCAAGAGAGAGTGGGGCCCCCACAGTTGGCTAATTCTCTCTGGATCGATCCATTGGATAAGCTTTCTTTCTAATGCTACACACTCGTTTGTAGTGTGACCTAATTGACCTCGGTGGTAGAGGCATTTTCTGTAACCCACAGAAGGAGCGCATGGTGGTAACAGATTTGGGCTTTGCGCGTACGCCCTAATGCTCCCTAAAGTTTCCAAGAGTTCTTATTTTGACAATTCTACTGGTGCACTCCAATTGTGTGATCTTGTGCCTTTAAGAACAATTGTGCATGAAACGGGAGGCTCTTCGAGCTGAAAGTCGTGTGTGTCTCCATAAACTTTCAGATTGGGGATAAGTAGCTCGTCTTCTCCATATGGTATGGGGTCAAGCCCTTCTTGTTGGCTGAGTGGGACATTACTCCCAAGCGGTGCTTCAGGCGTCTTCCCCCATTTTACCCGATTGGCAGGGTGTTGCTTTATTAGTTCCTCAACATAAGCCAGGAGAGTTTCTGCTTCTTTCATTTTCTCATTGGCCGCCTTAGTAGTTTGTACAGCTTACTTTCAGTAGCTAAGGCCATTCTTTAATCCCATTGTCATTTTTTCTCACTTGCTGCTTATGTGCCCTCGTCATCACTGACTAAGTTGACGTAAGGCGAAGTTGCACTCATACTGTCTGGAGTCTCCATTTCCTATTAACAAATCAACCATTAAAAGAGGATCTAAATTTGTTTTGATGGTTATTTTCCTTGGTTTTTCTTTTGGTTAGTGGCCAGACTGTGGACCAATCAAGAGTTTCGACAATATATATGATTTTCACATAAATCGATTATATCAAATAAGCATTTAGGCAATATATAATTCGCTTTCCTATACCTCGTTGCTCCGAGGCTCTAGCATATGAAGCAAAATTGTGCCATATGTAAAACAAATGTATTGTTCCCAAAGATAAAATCCCCACTGCTTTCATTAATGAAATTTCCCAAGTAGGATTACAAGGCTTTTAAAATAAATGCAATAATCAGAAAAAGTCCACTCCACAGGCCGAAATCTGCTCTCTATCATCTCGCGCCTTCTTGGCCCTTCGAAGGGCAGTCTGGATGGCTACATGTGCTGGCATCAATGCCGTCCCGATCCATTGACCCCTTTGATCGTCAGGGAACGACGTCCCCGTATCTATGGCTTCCTTAACAAAAGTGTCAAGCCATTCCAAGCTCTTTAATAAAGCCTCTCCTTCGTTTGTCAAACTCTCAATTATCTTTTGATCATATTCTATCTTTGCTTGATGATCGATTTCTCTTCCTTCCATTCGCCGTTTCATTCTCCTAACTTGGATTGCATTCATGGCTTCCCTATCCTTGGGAAATTTGTACAGATATGGTCCTGGAGCGGCAGCATCAGCTAACTCAGCCCTAAGCCACTCATAGTAATTTTCATCATGGCTTGGACTGTTTGGATCCTTATCCAACTTATCTTCTATTATTACATTCTTCCAATCTTTCTGAGCATCTTTTATTCCCTTGATGCGACCTTCTTCATAATCTTGTACAAACTCTCCTATATTACCCACATTCGGAATAACTTGTCTCATACCAAAATGTGTAAGAACTCTCAATGGTGCGTAGGGCTTGATTCCCCTAATGTCCATAAGTGGTAAATACGAACGTCTCTGACTCTTAACACAAACAGACTTGGAGTGAAAATCAGGTACCCTCCACCTGATGTTTTCTTATCTCAATCTGGAAAAGATGTGAGCCCACCCTTTTTTATCCTGAACCCCGCAAGGCATAGCAGCGACTCCCAAATCATTCTCTCTAAGGGTCGGATCTCAGCGAGGAGGTAAGCCATTCCTATCCAAATGCTTAAGTATTCACCATTGGACTAGGAGGTTGCAACCTTGGAAGTAGTAGTAATGGTCGCAACATTTTCCCAAAGCTCGGTATATGTCCGATAGGATAATGGGGATAATGTCAAAATATTTGGTAAGCTCATTTGTTGTGACTCCCCTAAGAACAGCATGGGCAACAAAGACAACTCAAGTATCAACAGCCAAGGAGGCATTTTCTGGAAATACCATGGTTCCTAATAGGCAAGTGATAAAGGCTAGTGTTTGATTAGCTTCCCAGGATTGAGGTGAGGAAAACTCAAGGATGTGGTTCTCGTACCCCTATTTGGATGAATACCTCCCATATAACTCTCTGAAGGCTATAGTGGGTCCCCGCGCCCAATCGGCTTTGTTGACAACAAACATGTCTTTGATTTCTTTTGGGGTAGGTTTGTGAGGGATAAGGATATTTTGGGCCAATTACTTTTTGGATCTGTTAGCGCTTCCTACACTTTCCAAAACATCTCTAATCTATTCCAAAGTGGGAGTCATCTCTATTTCTCCGAATCTGAACACCATTCTGTCATTGTCCTAATAACCGGTAATGATCTCTAGCAGACCTGGATCCCCAGTCATATTCATTAATAAAGGCAGATGCCCTACACAACTCTTAATTTCTTTCTTTTGATCATTAGTCAAGTCTTTCCACCATACCACTAAAACTGGTGGTGGAGCCACAATCATATCAAACTGCACATCATGAGACGTCTGCAAGACAAAACACTGTTAGTTCCCCGCCCCCAGGAACAATAATTTATTTCACACTTGGCACGATAATGCTTCCAAATAGCAAATAGTGGGATGCAGTATCTTCTGTTTTTTACACCGTCTGAACACAGTAGGGTGTCTTTCCTGTCCAATTCAGGTAGGTCTGAGATACCCAAACCGGTCAATGGTCAGCATGCGCTTCATCATTAGGGATTAGGTTTCGCTCTACGCTAATTATTCTAGAGTGGTTTTTAAGCGAACGACATAGGTTACCCAAGCGGACAAGCTGGGGGTGGGTTCTCTAAGGCTGTGGGATGACCGCATACCCACTCGACCTTAGAGACCTCTAAAGAATATATTAAAGGTTTTTTAGTGAAGGTATGACCGCAGCTCATCCCGCGTCGTCATCCTTTGAAAAAAATATAAAATAAATGCCAGGAGCGGCGGAGTATGCATGCATGAATGAAAGTTATATTTTGCAGAATTTAAAACATATAAACAATTTATATCACTTAAACAATTCATATCACACAAACAAACAATTGGAACCCTTATGGTTAGAACCTTAGATTGTCCCCAGTGAAGTCTCTATCTGTAGCGGGTGTTGGGAATTCTAAGTTTAACCGGCTCGCACATACCTCATAAAAGGAGGGAGGTGTCCTGGGAAAGTACGGTTGTGAATCGTACCGGGAAAGTCGAAAAAACCCGCCAACCACTTAATGGTGCTTTAAAGGATACATTTAGAGACGCCAACTAGTTTTTAGGAAATTAGGAAAATCAGTTCGAAAAGGGTTCAATTAAAATAGTTATTTTATGACTATCCTAAAAGAAACCTAATCTACCAAAGTCTGGGTAAGGTTTCTGGTGATTCCCCGGAGAAGATGTTAGGCACCCCCGTATTAAGGATCCGCTCAATCGCAGTTTACCTATGAGTTCCAATAGCGCCTTATGAATATAAGTGTTTTTTAATAAAAATTGCTTAAGTTTTTCATTCCCGCAATAAAGGTTAGTCATTTTCATGCAAAAGAAAATATGGTTTTAAGAAACGAAAGAAGTATAGTTTTGCCTAAAATTGGGTGTAGGGTGTCGGACTAAAACACCTAGGCTAATATCCGAAGGCTCTTAGCCCAAGTAGGACTCCACGTAAGTCCACCCAAAAAAAGTTTAAAAAAAAACGTTTAAGTACATAAAAAATAGTTTTTATACAAAGGATATGTAGTTCGTATATAAACCATATTATGCTGAACAATCCAATTTATTTTCTACTTAGCCATTTTTAGTCCATTTTTAGTTTTTATGCAAGTTTTCTATAAATCTAAATATCACAATATGGTCCAAACAGTCTTGCATCAGTCCAATACAATCCAAGTTCTCAAGCTTCGCATATGTCGATTCCAGTCCCAAAATTTTACCAATTCTAGCAGCTTTAATCTTTTGTCCCAAAAATAGTCCAATTTTCAATAAATTAGATTAAAGTGGCGATTTTGGAAATTGTTAAAGACTCTAATATGTATCATATTACCATAAGGGCTCCAATTTGTAACCCAAATACGCAATTTAAATTATACTAGGTGCAAAAATTAAAAGGTAGAGTTTTGGGCCGACCAAGCCCAATAGGAATATTTATTCAAGGCCAAACATATGCTCCATGCGTAGTCCACCCATGTTGAAGTTTGACTCGATCTATTAGGGTAGTTGGGCCTCGTGGAAGCCCATCAACGGATTTTGGGTTTGGAAAATAAAAGAGGTATACATAATTAGTACAAATCCAATAATTTAGAAAGTTAAAATACTGCAAATTAACTCCTAATTACTATGAAAAATCCAAAAAATTAAATTACAAACATATACGTTTAGGCTAAGCCCAACAAATAATTTGGACTGATCATAAACAACGGCCAGGACTAGCCCAATTACTATAAAGAATCAACCAAGGAACCGTTAGATATGCAGGCCCAGTCCCTAGGGCCCAATCACAAACTCTTCCCAAATAATTCTAAGTGTTCAGTTTAGTATACATAATATACAGGTTTGTATACTCCTCCTTTTTCTCCCCTTTGTTTTTGAAGTATAATGTTGCAACAGTGGTATACATAGTATACCTCATGGTATACTCTTATTTTATCAAAGTTTTCTAAGTATAAGAACAAGTATATACCCAAGTTTCCATAGATATACTTGAATATGAGGTGCAAAACCTCCTGAAAGGGCATACCCACTCATATTCAAATTAACCTTTCATGAAATGCACATAACTCAAGCTCAGACTATCTAAATTCAATCAAACAGATATAGGGGTTATAAACTATCCAAGAAGTTCAATCTAAGATCCCAGAAATACACCAAAAACCAACAGGCCGCCCAAACAGCCACATTTAAGCAAAGATGAGGCAGTGTTAAGGGAGTACACACAGAGATGGGATAAACATGTGGCACACAACAAGTAAACAAGCTAAACTTAAAGGTAAGATTTTGAGTTCACGATGGTTTTAAAAGAATGATCAAGTTGCAGTTTCACTTAGAATTCAAAGGTTCATATGCAGATTCAAGTTTTGACAAAGGTTTACCTAATTATGACCAAGTTCAAACAGGAAATACAAGTAAAAGCTTAGAAAAGTTCAAGCTAATGCAAGTTTTTATGATTTGCGATTATGAACAAGCAAGGAATATAAGCTGATTCAAGCAATTTTAAGCAAGTTCAAGACTCATTTGAAGGTCCAAATTGTGCAACTATCAACCAATCTCAAGACAAACAACAATGCTCTAGTTTCAATCTTCTACAATGAACCATCTTATAAACCTCAAGTGACACAAGCAAGCACAGTAATAGGCCAAATATAGATGGACTATAGACAATCGAAGCACTCAAATTTAGTTTTCAAGATGACAAGAAGTTCTAAATGACATTGAACTAGGCAGTAGTGAGTAAAACTGAATGAAAACAATTGAAATCAGAGCAGTTTTTAGGTAAGTAGGGTAGGAAAATTCATTTTTTCTCAAAGTGGCACATAGTTAATAAAGTATCCAAGATCAGAATCATCTTAATAGGTCAACTTTACAGCCTCAAATTCCAACAAAAATTCATTATTAGTCCATGTTTTTAGTTAAGACAAAGCAGCAATCCCTTTTATAGGTCAAGATCAACACATAAGCACAGCAAGGATCTAAATAAGACAAGTATCTATACTTAGCCTAGACAAATATATATTTTCAGAGTTGTAAGAGTTCAGAACTTGGTTTTATATCATAATATAAGTATAACAGTGATCAAATGGAGTTAAGCAATCATACTAGGCCAGAGTAAATGCATATTTTTTAAAAGTCACATAAATCAAAACTCAATCTTCACATAAGAATCATATAAGGAGGTTTTGACTAACACATAGAAGGATATAGACCCACAAAACACTTAACATGCCCTTTTAGAGGGCTAATACATAACCAAGCAAGTAGAATGATAGTGAACTATAACTTCATGTAAAATCATTTTAAACAGGAGATCCTTCAAACAAGAAAGTAAACACACTCTGGTTCATGTCTTAACTTCAGTTAGCCTAAACAACACACCTTAAACCTCAAAGAACCAATGGAACTGCAGATTAAAAGCTACACATAGACCTTATTCTTCATCTTATGGTTTTTACTACATCATACTTAACTTAGATCATGAATGACTACAATACAATGTTATAGCACAACCAATATGAAGTTTCAAAAACTAAAACGAAAACAAGCCATACAGGAACTCATTAATATCAATAAAAACAGTGGATTAAGTTGTAAAATCAAAGTACTTCTACATTTTTTAGCCTTTTAGACCTCTAATCCATTTAAATATTATCTCAAAATCACAATCCTAATATCACAACCTAAAAAAATAGACTGTATAAGCAAACAACTCATGTAGAAAGAACATTCCAAGCAGTTTTAAAGCAATAGGCATAAGAATAACATTTTTTTTACAAACTTAAATGAAATAAATAAGGCTAGAAAGGGTGATTACCTCTTTTTGGGGCAACCAAAAGATCAAAGGGAGAGATTGAGTCAAGACTTAACACCAAACACTTTTGAACCTTAGCAAACAACCCCTATTTCTCCAAAAGCTTAAGTTTTCTTTGTATATTACTAGAGTAGTAATGGATATATATAGGATTTCTAACAATAGTTATGTATGTATGTAGCATATGGATAATATCTTTCTGTAGATGATGCATATTATAGTATAATAGTTATAGGGTACTATACTTAGCATATTTTGCTAGGATATTCGATAATTCCCCCAAAAAAGAGTTCCCTTCAAATGACACAATAGACAACTATTTGTAGGGCCAAATTAGGGTTCAAGGGATGAAATGGAAACATGCACCAATTCAAAAACAAGGTTTCCCCCCAAAAATCCCCCCTAAAAATAATCCCAAATCCGAAAATCAGTAGAAACAATAATCAATTCTAACAGAATTGTACTAGAACTGTACTACCCTTATCCAATACAGTCAAAATTAATCAAATACACCTAAATTCCAATGGGTATATTCAGAAAAATCCCTAAAAATCCCTAAAATTTAGGGATAGTATAGTGACACACACAAATGGACAAAAAACACTCACATAGTACGAATACAGTTAATTTTCGCACAAATAATTCAATCCAATCCCACATTAGGTTTCTTCGATCAAATTTGACCCTAGAATTGTGTCATTTGGCCAAGATAACAGCAGGTTCTTTGTCCTCTGTCCATGACAACCCTGACACAGGTCGATTTGAGAATAACACTCAATTAGGGTTAAGATTTAATGATTAAAACTTGATAAAACTGAAATTAAAACCTGTAAACATCATCAGCAAAGCAAGGGGAGTAAAACCCCTATGAAATTAACGAAAGTTAGCCATCAAAATGGCTGGAATAAAGATCGAAACCAAAACCCCAATCGCAAAATCGCCATCGCCATTTTCAGGGGGAATGAGAAAATGAAGCGGGCAATAAACAAAAATGGGGACTGAAGTTGCTAAATGGCAACTTTGGTCCCCTTTAATATATATATACCCCCCCCCCCCTAAATTAGTTTTAGGAAGGTTTAAAATGGCCCTTCCTGTTACACCTCGAAAAATTCCATGTCGTTGTATAGTAAATGGACTGACGCAGGAATATAGGTATGTCTTCTTGACATTACGAGGGAATTAGAAGTGAAATGAATTAAATCGGAGCAGGGCGGAGCAGTTCAGAAAACTGCTGAAACCAGTCCACGTCGACGGACTGTCGACACGTTGACGAGTCGTCGCCTGGCACCGTCGATGAGGCTCTGCAATCAGACATCTCAGGCGGAGAGACGACGGCGCATGTCGATGGGTCGTCGACACGTCGACGAGCCGTCGACCCTGCACGTCGACCCGCGGATCTGGAAGTTTCCAGCCCTGATTATAAATATAAACTCTCACGTTTTATTTCATTATTTCTCCCAAGAGCAGACTCTATATCTCTCTAGAACCCTCTAAAACCCTCTCTCTCTCTATTTCTACAACAATCTATACCAAGAAATCAAGATCAAAAGCCAAAATCAAGGAGATTCATATACTATGAAGCCTATTAGGGTTTGTGGAGAGTAGGAATTTCTTTGGCATGCAAGTGGAGGATTTCATTCTAATAAAGTAGAGTGACTCAAGACTCGTTCCCAAGTGCTTAAGGTGATTTTTATGTTTTTTTCCTATTATTGAGAGTATTGAGGGGTTAAAAGACTTGGGTTATGGGAGAAAATAGAATATAGAGTTCAAATGTGAAAATAGTGGTATTCTTTAATAGTAGTTGACATGAATCATGACTCTTGATGTATTATGAATAGAATCTTGTTATAAATGGTGCTAAAATCATGGGAGAAGCATAATAGCAGGATGAATGCAATATTGTACTATGACCATAGGTATGGATGATTTGAAGTGAAATTAGGGAATGTGGATAATGTAAGTGAGTGGAGATTATAGCTTAGGGTATTGGGAATGTTATTATAGATGTTTGGGAGTTGATATATGATATGGAGAAAGTGTATAAACAAAGGAAATGCTGCCCAATTCTCTCTAGCTTTAGTTAAGTATGTTCATGTGATCGATTAGCTAATGTTAATACGAACTCTCTTGAAGGTAGAGACGTGAGCATTGGAAGAGAATGTTCGAGCGGTAGAATGGCCAAACGAAAAGGTACGTAAGGCTAGTCCCTTCTTTCTAAGGCATGACTTCTATGGCATGAATCCTTCTATATTTCCATGACTTTCCTACATGTCGGAAATTATGAGTCTACGATTGTAAAGAGCTTCATATAAGATATAGAAAAAAGATACGTTACGAGCATGATAATGATAATGAATCTAAGTCTAAAGAAGTTAAAGTAAGATATGATGCCCATGAAGTTGATGATTCCTTGATGTTGTTCATTGTGTACACTCACCTTATAATGTTAGTTCCTTCGAGGTGAGATATGATGAATATGATCACTCCATAATGTAATCGGGGATTCTCGACCATATGTCACCCCTATATAGTTATAGATTTTCTTTAAGCTCTAATGCATGTTCCATGATAAATGTACGTTAATGATAAGGTTATGATATGCCATGACAGGTATATGATGATACGATTCCACCGCGCCTAGATGGCCGGACATGTCACCGCTTAGGCGGGCTGCATATGATTCCACCGCGCCTAGATGGTCGGACATGTCACCGCGTAGGCGGGCTGCATATGATTCCGCCGTGCCTAGATGGCCGGACTTGTCACCGCTAATGCAAGCTGCTTATGATTACACCGTGCCAAGAGGGCCGGACATGACACCACTAGTGGGCGGCGTGTGATGGTTACCCGGACACGGGTTAGCGACGATAGTATTTGTGATATGATGATATATGTGGTATGACTATATACACACTCTTAAAAGTTAAGCAGGTTATTTATTCATTTCATGTTTTATAATTCCTCTATTACGTTCATTTTATTCATGCCTTACATACTCAGTACAATGTTCGTACTGACGTCCTTTCGTTTTGGACGCTGTGTTCATGCCCACAGGTAGACAGGGAGGTGACCCAGATTCGTAAGAGTTATCAGCAGACTTTGTGAGCACTCCATTGTTCCGGAGGTGCTATTTTGAGATATTATTTTGTGTACTTATATTTTGGACACGACGGGATCCTGTCCCGTCCATATGTCTAGTACGCTAGTAGAGGCTCGTAGATACGTATGTGTGGGTGGTATGGTCTCATGATTTCCCATTTGTATATACGTATTATTTTGATAGCCAAAGGGCTTATGTATAGGCATATGTATATGAAGCTAATTATGTTCCAAGATGAAAATGGTTTCCTTATGAATAGAAGCAAGAGATTAATGAATGAACGCAGGATGAGTAGTAGTGGGAGTGGTGCTCGGTGGTCAGCTCCAGGTACCCGTCATGGCCCCTAGTCGGGTCGTGACACTTCCTTTTAATGAAAACACCTTTCCTAAATAATGTACTCATTTATAAAAAAATACATATTCTTTAAAAACGTATTCTTCTAAAACTTCCTCATAAAATAACTTTTGACTAAAACAAGATTTATAATACATATTTTTAAAATACAATCTTTAAAACAAGCCCAATATTGACATAGTTCCGAGCAATATTTAAAAATGTGAAAAATGCGGTCAAGAGTACCGTAATTCATACGTCGTTTTAATTAACAATTTTCCCGAGCTAGACGGAACGAGATGTGCATCTTCTTTTCAAATCATGTTTGTGAAAGTAAATAACTCGTAATTTCTTGTAATTGTTAATTTTTATGAAAAAATAATAATTAAACGTCAATTTTTGCAATTTTCTTGGGATTTTTGATTTTTTTTAATTTTCTAAGGGCATCCTCACCCCGTCTTGGACTCAGGAAATATGAAAATTACAAATATACATTTTATGCAGTGAAAATTAGGTGTCAACACTCGAGGGTCTGAATAGTACTTCAGTCTGCCCGTCTGTCTGGGGATGAAATGTTGTGCTAAGATTCACTTGAGTCCCTAAACCCTTCTGAAAGGATTTTCAGAAATTAGCTGTAAACTGCGTACCCCTGTCGGAGATTATAGATACTGGAACACCATGAAGTCGGACTATCTCCTTAATATCAAGCTTCGCATAATCCTCGGCTGAGTAAGTAGTCCTGACTCGCAGAAAATGGGCTAATTTAGTAAGTCTATCAACAATCACCCATATGGAATCAAACTTACGCTGAGAACGAGGCAAGCCTGTAATGAAATCCCTATTAATTGCCTCCCATTTCCACATTGGAATTTTGATAGCTTGCAATAACCCGCCAGGCTTCTGATGCTCAATCTTCACCTGTTGACAGTTAGGACACTAGGCTACGAACTCTACTATGTCTTTCTTCATTCCATCCCACCAATAGACTTTCTTAATATCATGATACATCTTTGTTGTCCCCGGATGAATATAATAACGGGAATAATGAGTTTCCCCCATAATCTAACGACGTAATCCTGCAACATCAGGAACACACAGTCTGCCTCAATATCTGAGAACTCCACCTGCAGAAACCTCGAATGGTGACTTTTTCTTCTGAGGAGATGTGTCTCTATAATGGGCTAACATAGGATCCTCGTACTGGCGCTCCTTCACCTCAATTACTAAAGATGAGACTACCGGATCCTGAATAGTAACCCTTGTATCTCCCACGTCCAACAATCGAACTCTTAGGCTAGCTAACTGCTGAAGCTCACGAACTAACTCCCTTTTCTCCGGCCGAACATAAGACAAGCTACCCATGGATTTGCGGCTAAGGGAATCGGCTACTACGTTCGCCTTCCCAGGATGATATAAGATATTGACATCATAGTCGTTCAATAGCTCCAACCATTGCCTTTGACGTAAATTCAACTCCTTTTGCTTGAAAATATACTGAAGGCTCTTATGGTTCGTGTAGATATCAACATGAACGCCATACAAGTAGTGCCTCCACATCTACAATGCATGAATCACCGCGGCTAACTCTAGATCATGTGTTGGATAGTTCTTCTCGTGCTTCCGCAACTGCCTTGAAGCATAAGCTATAACTTTACTATGCTGCATCAGCGCACAACCTAACCCAACACCTGAAGCATCACAATAAATAACATAGCCTTCCGATCCCTCCGGAAGTTTCATAACTGGAGCCTAAGTCAATCTGTTCTTCAATTCCTGAAAACTACGCTCACAAGCTTCTGTCCACTGGAACTTAGCTGATTTTTGAGTCAGCTTCGTTAGTGGTGTCGAGATGGAATACAAACCCTCTACAAATATCCAATAATAACCTACCAAGCTAAGAAAACTACGAACCTCCATCGGCGTTGTAGGTCTAGGCCAATTCTTCATAGCTTTAATCTTCTGCGTATCCACCCTGATAGCGTTAGCTGAAATAATATGGCCCAGAAAAGTCACAAAGTTCAACCAGAACTCACATTTAGAGAATTTTGCGTGTAACTTTCGATCTTGGAGAACTTTAAGAACAACACGTAAATGGTTTGCATGCTCTGCCTCTGATTGAGAGTATACCAGAATATCATCGATAAACACAATCACGAACACATCTAAGAAAGCCCTGAACACGCTATTCATCAAATCTATAAATATTGCCGGTGCATTTGTCAACCCAAATGACATTACACGAAATTCGAAGTGGCCATATCTGGTTCTGAAAGCTATCTTCGGAATGTCTTTCTCTCTAACCATCACTTGGTGATACCCTGATCTCAAATCTATCTTCGAGAACTATTTAGCACCCTGTAACTGATCAAATAAATCATTAATCCTCAGAAGTGAATACTTATCCTTTATTGTCACCTTATTCAGCTGCCTATAATCAATGCACATCCGTAAGGAGCCATCTTTCTTTCTCACAAATAACACCGGTGCTCCCCACAGTGACGTACTAGGCCTGATAAAGCCTTTCTTAAGAAAGTCCTTAACTACTGCTTCAATTTCTTTAACTCAACAGGCGCCATTCTATAAGGAGGAATGGATATCGGCTTAGTATCTGGTAATACGTCAATGGCAAAGTCAATCTCCCATTCTGGCGGAAGACCTGGAAGCTCGTCAAGGAATACATCTGGAAACGCATTAAATACTGGAACAGATTGAAGAGTCGATGGCTTTGCTTCTGCATCCTGAACCTGGACTAATTGATAAATACACCCCCTTGGCAATCATCTTCCTTGCCGCGAGCTAGGAAATAAACCTACCTCTCGGAGATGCTGTATTACCCTTCCACTCTAGAACTGATTCCCCTGGAAACTGAAATCAAACCATTTTTGTTCTACAGTCAACATTAGCATAACAAGAGGCTAACCAATCCATACCCATAATGACATCAAATTCTACCATATCTAACTCAATCAAATCTGCCATGGTATGACGATCACAAACTATAACCACACAGAGTCCATATACTCGTCTAGCTATTACTGGATCACCAACAGGTGTAGACACCTCAAAAGGTTTAATTAACTCAGGTTTCACCCCCAAACTGACTAGCAACAAAAGGAGTAACATACGAAAATGTATAACCCGGATCAATCAATGCATATGTATCATGAGAAGATACTGATAGTATACCTAAAACCACGCCAGGTGAAGACTCGAGATCCTGTCGACCAGCCAATGCATAAATGAGGTTCTGAGGACAGCTCGAGCTGGACGCTCCCCCTCTGCCTCTACCATGTCCTGCTGGAGTCTGAGAAGTCTGCCTAAGAGGGTGTATAGATTATGAGAACCAGCTGTTGATTCGGTAGGCTAAACAACACCTCTACCAACCCTCGATGGACACTCACGCATAATATGGCCTGACTGGCCACAAGCATAGTAAGCATCTGAACCCAGGCGACACAGTCCAGTATGTATTTGACCACACTGAGTACACCGTGGTAAAGTTTGTCTCATCTGGCTTGAATCACCTCTATACTGAGAACCCGAGGCTGTAGAACTCTGACCTGGTCCTGAATAAATAAGTCGATCAAATATCTTACCTGCAAATCACAGAGGTGCACTAGCTGCTGAATGTCTAGAAAACTGTTGTCTCTGACCATCTCTAGGCTCGCCAACAAAATCAGAAGATCTAGCTCTCTTGCTATAACCCCTATCATGCTCGCGCTCGACCCTCTGCTGCTGCTGCTGATGCTCCTCAAGATTTTGAGCGCGCGCCTGTAACGGGAAATATCCATACTTGACTAAAGTGAGGCCATCAAGAAATCATCAATCAAATGTGGTCCCAAATCACTCACAAATTGGTAGACATGGTCTCCCATATCAGCTACCATAGCTGGAGCATACCTAGCCAGTGAATTAAAACGAAGGCTATACTCCTAAGAACTCATGTTCCCCTGTCTAAGGTTCAAGAACCTATCAGCTCTGGCCCGTCGAATCTCTGGCAGCAAATAATGTCGAAGCAAGTCAATTACAAACTCTTGCCACACGGGTTGGGGTGCATTAACCCCTATAGAAGACACCCAAGTCTCATACCCGTAGACAGCAACATCCCGGAATCTATAGGAAGCCAACTCCACTGACTCAGTATCTGAAGCATGCATCACCCGCAACATCCTTAACATCCCATCTATAAAGTTCTGCGAGTCCTCATCTGGTTTTGACCCAAAGAATTCTTGAGGGTCTAAAGTAACAAAGGCTCTAACCCTGGCACTAACAGCCTTGTCACCATGACCTGTACCCTATCATTGTGCCTGAGCAGCCACTAATTGAGTCAACAACTAAATGGCCTCTCACATCTCCTGGCCTGAAGCATCAGGTGGAGGAACTGGGGGTGCTCGAGCTAGAGCCGGGGCTCCTCTATGCTTCTCTGGAGCAGGCAAAGTATGAGAGGACCGAGATGTGACCTCACTCTGGGACTTGCCCCCCTCCATCTCTACTGGTGGTACCTGTCTAGTTCTCCTACCGGCCACTGACGCCGCTAAATCTTTCCTCGTCACAAGAATTACTGAAATCACAATGCACGGTCAGAAAAAAAGAGAATTCCTTATAACATCTCTCTATCGCAAGATCTAAGATGAAGAAGAAAGGTCAATCATTCCTAATTGTCTTGCAGCCTCCTGTTTATAAGTGTGGCGCACTTCACACCCATAAATAAGACTCTACTGGACACGGCACGTAGACAAACCTTAGGACGAGCTGCTCTAACACCACTTTTATCACGACCCAACCTGAGGGCCATGACAGGCATCTGGAGCTAAACCGAGCACCACATGACATACATGCATCACATAATCATACCTCAGTGGGCCATCATACTAACTAATAAACATCATAAGCTATAAGGTACATAAGCCCAAGAGATATATGCATCTATATATATATGCCATCAAACTGTGCCCGTATACACAAGCCGACAATGTTGTCAAAGTGACGCAACAAAATATGGACCGAGAAGGTCATAGAACATCTAACTGTGCATATCTGTCTACAAGCCTCTACATGGAGTGGATAACATAATAAAGACAGGACAGGACCCGCCATGCCTATATATACACAAAAGAATCATACCACGCTGATCTGAAACTCCCAAACAAGTGGAGTGCCCTGTACAATCACTGAGAAGGCAACATATGGGTCTGATCCGTCTCCCTATCTACCTGCGGGCATGAACGCTGCGTCCATAAACAAAAGTACGTCAGTACGAATAAAGTACTAATTATGTAAGGCATGGAAAACAACATAACATAATTATGAAAGTGACAAGAAATAAGAGATATAACATATACATCTGATTGCCTCTTAAGGCGGATGTCATGGATGCTTTCCTTTTAAAAAAAAGCATTTTCATACATATACATACATCATAATACCGTACCTGGCCATATAGGCTCGGTGTCATCCGTACCCGACCATAATAAGGCTTGGTGTTATCCGTACCCAACTGCAGTGGTGTGCACAATAGGTGTCGTACCTGGCTGACTATAGCGCAGCTCGGTGTGAGAAAATAGCTACATATATATATAAGCATGCATGAGAGCCCAAATAAAAGTTATAACTCTTATTGGAGTGACGTAAGGTCGGTAACCTCCGATTATCATTATGGAACCATCATCATGATCATATCTCACCTTGAAGGAACAATAATCATAAGATGAGATCAACATCAATAAGTAGGATCATTAACCATAAAAAAAGATCAATAATCATGAAAAAAAGATCAATAATCATGAAAAAAATATCAATAATATCATAAGAACATCAAGAACCATAATCTTCTAGTATTTCTAAGAATAGGGACATTATGAATTCCATTAGTGTATGTTTTGTATTAATATGATCTTGCCTTAAGAAAGAAAGGGAAAGCCTCACATACCTGTATGATCTCCTCCTTAACTACTCAACGCCTATCCTCCCAAGCTTGTAAATCTACATTCAAGATGATTCGCACTAAGGGTAAGCCATTGAAACACTTATAAGGTCAAACTAAATTAATAAATGAGCTAACGAAAAATCGGGTAGCATTTCCCCTTATATCTTCTGCTTCCTCCAATTCCAAAACAACTCCCAAAACCACAATATAACATCAACAATTCCATAATCAAAATATTACATTCAAATTATGCTCAATTCAATCCCAAAACTTATTTTCATAATCAATCCATAACAACAACTTCAACACAACCCCTTATACATTTGTGTACAACACTTCCTCATCATCATTATTATCCCTCATAACAAGATTATACTCATAACATGCTAAAAGTTATAACTCAAGTTAATTTATAACTCAAAATATCATCAAATTCATATTTGAACTTTCTTTTTCACTTTCCTCCTTCAATTCGATTGTATAACAATCAAACAAACTCAACAACATGCAATAGAGATGAAGACTTACCTTAATCACACAAGAGAAAGCTCTAGATCAAATTACTTTACTAGGATAAAACCTCCAACTTCAACACCAAAGAGATACTTGAACTCTACTAACCCTAGTGAGCTTTCTAGCACTTGAATCTCTTGATCCTCTTGGCTTTGGCCTTGATTAGTATGTGAACTTGAGGAGAGGGTTTTGGAGAATATTTGGATGATCAATTTTGAGGTGGAAATGGTGAAAGATGAACCTTGAAACGAATTTATAACATCAAAAGGTCGGCCACCGACTTACTTTTTGCGGCCACTTTAACGGACTGCAGAATATTTGACGCTCCGTCAAATGGACCACCCAAAATGACCTCACTGGAACTGTTTTACGGTGGGGAAGCTTCCATTTGACGGGCCACATAATGTTTTGCGGTTCGTCAAACTGCACTGCCCGAGCAGTCTGTCTTAAAACACCGACAACTTCCTGCTCCGATATCGTATCGACAAACGGTTTGTTGATTAGAAAACTAGACTCAATGAACTTAAATTTGGATAGTAAATGCACTTCACAACTCCTGATATTCTAGGAGATATACATCTCTCAAGTTGGACCAAAAATCTTGTCCAAAATTCTGCAAGTTTTCCTAAAGTTCCGAAAAACTAAGAGGTATAACATGGATCCATATCAAACACCTAATGAATCTCAGCGTACAAAACTAAGAGGTGTAACATGGATCCATATCAAAACCCTCTTTGTGGTAACATAACAGAACCGCCCGTACCAACGGTACGACCCTTGTCCTATGTTGGCATACATAGTTTTTGGCGCTTGTCACATGAACGAACGGCTTCTCAATTAACAAATAGTTATTCCACTATTTGTGTGATAAAGATGGTTGTCATAATGTAAGTGCATAAATCATAAAATCATCATGTTACTATCATTGAAAGATAATCATAAACTTATAATTTATCATATTATTTTGTAGAAATACTAAGTTCAAATAATAGAAAGTACTGAGATTTTAGAGATAACATGGGGGGCTTCATAGCAGGAAGGGAGATTATCATAACGGGCTCATGACATTCGGAATGTAATAACATGAGAGATACACAACGTTTCATAATAAAGGGCATAACTCGTTAGTGAAGACAATATATTGTATAAGAGGAACGTGGCATGAGGAAGGACAAATCGAAGTTCCCATATGAAGAGGGTTAGTCTTACATACCTTAATCGCTCCAAAAGATTCATAGAAAACTCAAACTTAATTTGAAGAAGAAAACCCAAAACCTTCACTTGTATTATTAGGAAGGGTTTCTTGAAAATCCTAAAATTTTAGAGAGGAATCTTGTTAATATTCATGTACAAGAGTTAGAATCGAAGCGAAGAAATTAGTTCATGCCACGACGATCTATATGGAAGGGCAGTCACTTAGAAATACATGAATGTCTTACCTGGATATAGTGGGATGAGGAGAGGAAAGGAGAGGAGATAAAACTGACCTAGTATTTGTAGAAGTGAAAAATAGAATGAAATTTCAAAAAAAAAAAACTCATGTTTAAAGTTGTTGTCGCTGGCCCACTTGTGGTGCTATGTGCGGCCATACATGGCCACTTATGGTCAAAGGTGGGGCCATACATGGTCACCTGAACTTCCCAGAATGTTAAGTTATTTTTTTGGCGGGGGGTGGGGGTTCAAGTACGGTCGTATGTCATTATGTACAGCCGTACCTTTCACCATACCTCAGAATCACTAAAGCTTCGTCCTTTAAGTCCACCTATGGTTCCATATCGTTCCGTATGTCAAATTTATGACCGTACCTTGCACCATACCACAACCTGTAACCTTTAAACTTATTCTCTCACTTTCTTATCAACTCCAAACTTATGCAACACCATATTACACCTAAATTGGACCTTAACTCTTGAGCACAACCAAATTTTCCGGGTTCGAGTTCATAAACTCATATTCAACAGTTTAAACCTTAGCTTGGAAGTACAAGGTGTTACAAAGAAGACAAGGTCAAGAATCAAATTAATATTGGACTATAACTGTTACACCTCGGAAAATTTTCCGTCGATGTACGGTGAATAGACTAACAAAGAGCACAAGGTATACGGTATTTCGATAAGTAAGGAATGACACTCGATGACCCTAGTTAAGATTTCAAAGATGTTCGAGATAAGGGAAGAAAGTTTGCCAAGAGAAGCCAAGGCATACAATAGGTATCGGAAAGGAATTTCGAGTAACGAGCTAACGAGTATTTAATGATGTCTTGGAGAAGAGTGATAACGTCCCTTAGATTGGTATTGAGGTGTTAAACAAGTGTTAAGAAGGTTCCATAAGGATTGGAGATCAAACGAGTCGACGAAAACGGACTACGGAACACTGGGGATTATACGGCCAAACATACTGGCCGTATAAAATATACAGTCCGTATGTTAGACCGTATAATCAGCCCAGGATGGCAAAATTTACTGGACCAAACATACAGCCCGTATAAAATGTACGAACCGTATGTTGGTCTGTATATCTGGTCAGGGACAAATTGGTTCATTAAATAAGGGATCCAAGTTTCATTTCATTTCATTTCCATATCACACCCCTTCTCTCTAAAACATCTCTCTACATTTATTCCACAAGAATTCAAGAGGTATTAGTGATCAACAACATAAACTAAGTGAATCAAGAGTAAGAAACCCATTAAAGGATCATCCAAGTCAAGAAATCTCATTAGAGATGAACTAGGGTTTTGGCTCAAGTGAAGTATTTCCACCCAAAGCTTGTTCCTACAACATCTAAGGTAAGATTTATGGTATTTTCATGTTGTTTAAGGTATTTGAAAGTTGAAATACTTGGATTGTAGAAGGATATAGAAAAATGGGTCATGAATGTGGAATATTGCCATTTTGAGTAATAGCTTGAATTGAGTCATGATTCATGATGTGTTGTGATATTGATATGTTATGAATGATGTTAAGAACACGGGATAGGCAATGTATGTGAATGAACGTAGTCGTGTGTTATGGCCATGGATATGGGTGATTGAAAGTGAATTGAGAAATGTGGATAATGTGGATGAATAAAGACTATTGTTATGATATTGTGAATGTATTGTTGACGTTTGGGAGTTGATATACGATATGGAGGAATGTCATATCAATAAAGGAGATGTTGTTCAATTTTCTCTAGCTTTAGTCATGTATGCTAGCTATCGATTTCTAATGATAGTATGACTTTAATGAAGGTAGAAACGTGAGCGTTGAAGGAGAACGCGCAAGTGGTAGAATAGTTGAACGAAACGGTATGTAAGGTTAACCCTTCTTTCATAAGGCATGGTTCTTTGGCCAATCATCTAAATCTTCTATAAGTCTATGGTATCCTTCAAATGATTCTATCTTTCGAGCTATTAAGCTCATGATTCTCGATATGCTACGATTGTACTAAGTTCCTCATATGACGAGTAAGCCTATAAAGATAGATGTAGTGAATGACGATAATAGTGAGAATGATAAGGATGACGACTATAAGTAATAGCAGTGACGATAACGATGACGATGATGATAGTGATGATAATAGTAAAGATGTTTATGAGCTAGTATGTATATGTATCTATATATGACTATTATGGAACCCCGAGCTTATGAGGCCGGGTAGAATATGTATATATTGATGTAATGCGCGCACACCTCTGCAGATGGTACGTATAACCCTGAAACCTCGGTAGGGCCAGGTATAAGTAACCTTGAGCCTTGGTTGGCCAAGTATGTATGATAACCGAGCCTAGCCATGGTCGGGTACGTGAAATACCAAACCTTCGTGGTCGGGCATGCTATGTAAATGTTATGTATATGATATAGATATGAATATGAATATGAATAAGAATATGTGTATGAATACGATTATGGATACTAAATGTAAATGTGTACGGATACGAATACGGATGTATGTACACAACCTCGCATTAGAAATGAAAGTCCCTATGACAAGCAAGTAAGTGCTTATGACGATGATTCTACTATCTCGCATCTTATGCTATTTCTTATATTGCTTATTATGCTTCTATGTTGATATTGATCATGCTTTACATACTCAGTACATTCTTCGTACTGACGTCCTTTTGTTTGTTGACGCTGCGTCATGCCCGCAGGTTCCCCGGGAGACAGACTTGATCCATAGATACATTTTCAGGGACTACATAGCGGAGCTCCATTTCATTCGGAGCTATAGCTTTTGGTATTGATTCTTTTGTGTACATAATTATGGGCATAGCGGGGTTGTCACGACACGACTAGGGGGCCGCGACGAGCACCCAGTGCTATCCCACCCGGGCACCGCTTGACATACTTTCACATAACATCTAGGTGAGCCACATAGTAAAAACATACATTTTTATCCATCAATCATACTAGTCCCCTTTGGACAACATCCTCTTTATATCATCATAGGCATCTATTCCACATCAATATACATGGGCCGACGAGGCCAACAAAATGGTATACAAAATATAAGCCGACAAGGCCAAACACATCTAACCACATACACATGTCTACGAGCCTCTAAGAAGAGTATAACATATCACATAAGCGGGACAGGACCCCGCTATGCCCATAATTATGTACACAAAAGAATAAGTACCCAAAAGCTATGGCTCCGAAGGAAATGGAGCTTTGCTATGTAGTCTCTGAGAATGTAGCTATGGATCGAGCCTGTCTCCCTGTGCACCTGCGGGCATGACGCAGCGTCCACAAACAAAAGGACGTCAGTACGAAGAATATACTGAGTATGTAAAGCATGATCAACAACAATATAGAAGCATAATATACAACATATGAGACAACATAGGATGGGAGATAATAATATCGTCGTCATGGCACTTACTTGCTTTTCCACAAGGACAGCCCAATTCTATTGCGTATCTGTGTACATACATCCATATCCGTACTTATTTACCTTCACATTCATTTTCGTATTCGTATTCATGTTCCCATTAATATGCATATTCCTAGCGTCTCCATCTCATATACATTGCTTATACATAGCCTTTGCACAACATTTACATATCCTTAGCATATCCGTATTCATATTGATTTCATATGTATATATATATATATATATATATAGCTTTTATATAGCTTTTGTATAGCGTACCCGACCATAAGGGATTGGTGTTTCATACATACTTGGCCAACCAAGGCTCAAGGTCATACATACCTAGCCCTACCAAGGCTTCAGGGTTATTCGTACCTTCTGCAAAAGTGTGCGCGCGTTACGTAATCATATACATACTCTATACATATTCATATACATACATCCTACCCGGCATCATAAGCTCGGGGTCTTATTATAGCCCTTCATAGGCACACATACATACAATAGCCCGTAGGCATCTTTAACATCATATTATTCTCATCATTATTACTATCATTATCACTATCTTCGTTGTTATCATTGCATCTATCTTATAGGCCTGCTCGTCGTATGAGGAACTTGGTACAACCGTAACGTATCAAGCATCGTGAGCTTACTAGCTCGGAAGATCAAATCATTTGAAGAAATCATAGTCTTATAGAAGGTTTAGACGTTTGGCCAAAGAACCATGCCTTATGAAAGAAGGGTTAGCCTTACATACCTTTTCGTTCGACTATTTACCACTTGCACGTTCTCTTTCAACGGTTGCGTTTATACCTTCATTAAAGTCATACTATCGTTAGAATCGACAACTAGCACACGTGGCTAAAGCTAGAGAAAATTGGACAGCATCTCCTTTATTTATACAACATTCCTCCATATCGTAATTCAACTCCCAAACGTCGACAATACATTCACAATACCATAACAATGGCCATTAATCATTTACGTTAACCACATTATCTAGATTTCTCAATTCGCTCCCAATTCACCCATATTCATGGTCATATCACCCGACTTCGTCCATTCATATACAATGCCCATTTTCATGATCTTAACATAATTTATAACACATTCATATCACAACACAACAAGAATCATGGTTCAATTCAAACTATCTCTCAAAATGTCACTATTCATCATTCATGACCCATTTTTCTATACTCATCTAATGTCCAAGCATTTTAACTCTCAACTACCTTGAACAACATATAAATACCATAAATCTTATCTTAGATGTTGTAGGAACGATCCTTGGTCGAAATAGTGCACTTGAGCAAAAATCCTAGTTTTCCTTCAATAAGATTTTCTTGACTTGAATAATCTTAATGGGTTTCCTTACACTTGATTCACTTGATTTGTGTTGTTGATGACTAATAATCCTTGAACTCTTGTGGAATAAATGTAGAGAGATGTTTTAGAGAGAAGGGATGAAATGTGAAAATAAAATAATAAACTTGGATTCCTTATTTAATAAATTAAAATCTGGTCTGGAGTGAACAGCACAGTGGTCGTAAACTTGGTTTACGATCCGTAAACTGGAATACGGACCGTCCTTCGTGGTCGTGTTTAATCATAACAGAACCAGAAACTCAGGCTGAGACGTGGTGATTTACGGACACAGTTTACGGGCCGTAAACCACTTTACGGTCCGTATTTCAGGTCGTATTTAACCATTTGATCATTTGGCAGAAAGTTGAAGTTCTTGAAGCCAAAATACGACATGGCAGTTTACGGGCCGTATACCACTTTACGGTCTGTATTTCATTTTACGTGCAACTGGCCAAAATGCAGATCTGAGCCGTGTCCAGTAAAGTCTTGGTTATGGGTGTGTTGCGCGCCACACTTATAAACAAGAGGCTGCGGGCATTTTAGGAATGATTGACCTTTTTTCTTCATAACATTGTACGATAGAGCTATGATATAAGAACTTCCTTCTACTTAACCGTGTATTGTGTATTTCAGAGATGCCTATAAAGAGAAAGGCTACAGCAACCCAAAAGGGCAAGACAGCGGCAGAAAAGCGGGCTGAAAGAGCACTGCCAACAGTTGTAGAGGAAAGTGAGTCCCAGAATGCAGCTCAATCTCAGTCCTCCCAGACAGTGCCTATTTCTGGGGAGCGTGAGGGAGCCTCAGCCCCAGCTCCAGCACCACCGGCTCCTCCATCGGATGCTTCAGGCCAAGATTTAAAAGAGGCCATTCATTTGCTTACTCAATTGGTTGCAGCTCAAACTCAGCGGCAAAGCACAGGTCAAGGTGATAGGGCTGTTAGTGCAAGGGCCCGTGATTTCATTAGCTTAAACTCTCCGGAATACTTTGGATCAAAGCCGGATGAGGACCCTCAAAATTTTATTGATGGTATGTTGAGGACGCTTCGATTGATACATGCTTCTGCAACCGAGTCGGTGGAATTAGCGTCCTATAGATTGAGGGATGTCTCTATCCATTGGTACACGGTTTGGATGGCTTCACGGGGAGCCAATGTACCTCCCCCGGTATGGCAAGAATTTGTTTATGCTTTCCTCCGACACTATATGTGTTACACCTTGGAAACTTCCCCGTACATGTACAGTGAATAGGCTGACGAAGGTCATAACGTATGCGATGTTTTGATGAGTAAGAAATGGTATTTCATGACCCTAAACTAGAATTCGAAAGCATATGAGGCAAGGAAAGAAAGCTGCTAAGAAAAGCAAACCATATGTTGTGTATTGGATGAGAATAACAAGCAACGACTTGGTGATGGCATAATGAGGTATTAAAGATAAGTGATAACATTCCTTAGATTGATATTGAAGTGTTGAACAAGTGTTAAGAAGGTTCCATAAGTATCGGAGATCAAACGAGTCGACGAAAACAAGTTCCGGAGAACTGGACAATATACGGCCAGACATACTGGCCGTATAATATTCACGGACCGTATGTCCAGTCCAGAACAACATGGCTTGCTGGACCAAATATACGGTCCCAACATACGGTCAGTAAAAATTATACGGACCATATGTTGGTCCGTATAAAGATGGTCGGCCAGCTTTTGTATTTTAAATATAAGGGACCCTTTCATTTCATTCTCACTCTTCACTTCAAGAACCATCTAGAAAACTCTCCACTCTTCCACTACAAGGGAAATCAAAAGAAATCTATGATCAACAACACCAAATCCATGAAACAAAGTGTATGAAACCTAATTGGAAGTCATCTACTTCAAGAGATTCCAAAAGAGGTGAAGTAGGGTTTTAGTGCTAAAGGAAGAAATCCACCCTAGGCTTGTTCCACCACCATCTAAGGTAAGTTTCATGACTTTATCGTGTTGTTTAAGGTATTGGAAAGCTAAGATGCTTGAATGGTAGAAAAACATAGAAGATGGGTCTTAAATAGGTGAATAGTGTCACAATTGAATGGTAGTTGAATGGAATCATGAATGTTGATATGCTATGATTATGAGTGCGTTGTAAATGATTCTTAGACCATGAAATAAGTATTATATATGAGAAAACGCGATAACGAGCTATAATCATAAATGTGGAGAAATTGGAGAAAAATGGTGGATTTCGCTCAATGAATATAAATGACGATTGTTGATACGATATTGTAAGTGTTGTTGTGAATATTTGGGAGTTGAAACGAAACATGGGAAAAGTAGTAGAAACAAAGGAAATGCTGCCCAATTTTCCCTAGAAATAATGATACATTCTTACAGTCGATTAACTAATGTTAATTCGAATTCTCTCGTGAAGGTAGCGACGTGATATCGAAGGAGAACAAGTGAACGATAGCTTAGCTAAACGACAAGGTATGTGAGGCTAATCCTTTCTTTCAAATGGCATGAATCTTATGACACGATTCTCCTTTCTTCCTATGACTCTTCTATATCCCGGAAAGCCAAGAGCCTATGATCATGAATAGTTATATATATATATATATATATATATATATATATATATATATATATATATATATATATATATATATATACATATATATATATGAGACAAGGACTATGCTATGAGCCCAATAACGATATAATGTTTCCATAAAGAGATGATGTCATTCGTTGTGTACACTCACCTTATATACTAATCCCTTCAAGGTGGGGCAGGATGTTCACAAATGTTCATAATGGAATCGAGGGTTCACGACCTTACGTCACCTCGATAAAGGATAGTTGTTCTAGAGTCTTTATGCATGTACTATGATAAGCATATTATGATAACATTACACCGCGCCTATAAGGCCGGGCAGCACCGTTAAGGCGGGCGGCTTACAGATGATTACACCGTGTCTATATGGCACGGGCAGCACCACTAGTGGGCGGCATGAGATGATACCCCGGACGCGGGAGGCCTGGGCGCGGGCTAATGCTATTGATTATCACACCGCACCTATAAGGTCGGGCAGTTTATATATATACATGATAGGCTTAATACCGAGATGGACCCTAAACTTGGCATGTTTTGTAAGATAGGCATATAAACTTATAAGGTGACCAGATAGACACTTAAACTTACTCAAAGTGTATTTTTCAAGTTTTTCAGTTGTTTTGAAAACAAAAACTATATTTTTCAAACACTCACAATTTTCAAGGCCAAACAAGCCCTAAATATATCACAAAATATTTTTTTTTAAAATGCAAAAATAAGGCAAACGCATATACATGAGACTATAAATGTGCACTTAAACCAATAAATACTCGCTAATCGCAATTTTGCAGCTTTCAATTAACTCGGTTTTTTTTTACACTTGAATAATTAAAAAACAATAACTTTAACCAATAAAAATCCTTAAAAAAAAGAAATTTCAAATTAAGAAATTTCTAAGTTCAGTATTTCAAGTGTAAAAGAAATTTCAAATTAAGAAAACTGTAAAACCGAGAAGAAAATCCTTAAAAAAAAGAAATTTCTTAATTTGAAATTTCTTTTTTTAAGGATTTTTATTGGTTAAAGTTATTGTTTTTTAATTATTCAAGTGTAAAAAAAAATCGAGTTAATTGAAAGCTGCAAAATTGCAATTAGCGAGTATTTATTGGTTTAAGTGCACATTTATAGTCTCATGTATATGCGTTTGCCTTATTTTTGCATTTTAAAAAAAATATTTTGTGATATATTTAGGGCTTGTTTGGCCATGAAAATTGTGAGTGTTTGAAAAATATAGTTTTTGTTTTCAAAACAACTGAAAAACTAGAAAAATACACTTTGAGTAAGTTTAAGTGTCTATCTGGTCACCTTATAAGTTTATATGCCTATCTTACAAAACATGACAAGTTTAAGGGTCCATCTAGGTATTAAGCCATACATGATATGCATACATGAGATGATGATGAGTATAAAAGTAAGTCAGCATGCATTACTTCTTATATGATTCACAGTCAGTTACAGTTTCTTCATGTTTGATGCCTCCCTTATTTCCTTGATGTACTGTTATTGTTTATGCCTCTCATACTCAGTACAACATTCGTACTGACGTCCGTTTTCTTTGGACGCTGTGTTCATGCCCACAGGTAGACAGGGAGGTGAGCTTGATCCAGATTCTTAGTAGCTGTCAGCTGATCGAGAGCACTCCATTGTCCGGAGGTGCTTGTGATTATTCTTTTGGTATATGTATGTATATTTTGGGCACGACGGGGTCTTGTTCCGTCTATATGTATAATATGTTAGTAGAGGCTCGTAGATGTGCAGTGTGGGTTATATGGTCTCACAAGATTACTATAGTATATTTGTATGTATTACTTTGCTAGCCTAACGGGGTAGATGTATATAAAATCAATTGTGTTTTCAAATGAAAGATAATAGTCCTACGATCATGAGATTATGAATGATAAAGAAATGTAAAATAGTTATGACGAGTGAGGAAAAAAAAGTGGTGCTCGGTGGTTAGCCCCGGGTACCCGTCGCGGCCCCTAGTCGGGTCGTGATAAAAGTGGTATCAGAGCAGTTCATCCTAGGAAGTGTCTACGAGCCTTGTCTAGTAGATTCTTGTTTATGGTGTGTAGCGCGCCACGCTAATAAACAAGAGGCTACAGGGAATTTAGGAAAAATGACCATTTTTCATCTTAAGAAATCGTGCGATAGAGCTGTATTATAAGATTATCCCGTCCCTAATTGTGCGTTATAATTTCAGCAAAGCTGATGGAAGGAAAGGCTACGGCAGCCCAGAAGGGCAAGATGGTGGTTGAAGAAGGGCTTGATCGAGAGTCTTCTATAGATGTAGAGGAGGGCGAACCCCAGAAGAAGGTCCCACCTCGATTTTCCCATACTTCGCCCATTTTTTAAGATCAGGGGGGAGCTTCAACTTTAGCTCCAGCACCCCCGTTCCTCCTCCGGACGCCTCGGGCCAAGAGATGAGACAGGCTATCCTTCTACTGACTCAATTGGTAGCCGCTCAAGCTCAGCGGCAGGATGTGGGCCACGATAACAGGGGTTGGAGAAAGAGGGTTAGTTCTTCAGGGTTTTATCATGAGTGTAGGAGTGCTCCGAGGCAACAATTCTCTAGTCACTCGGTTCGTACAACAAGTGGTGCTCCTCCGCAGTTTCCTAGACCCAGATTTGATGGATCTACTTATTCTAGGTCACCCCGGAGTCTCAGAGTTTCTAGTTCTCGGACTCGGAGTGGTTCTAGTCAGACGAGATCCCCGGTACCACGATGTACTCAGTGTCACAAGTTACATTGGGGACCGTGCCGTTTGGGCTCGGATGTTTGTTATACCTGTGCTCGGCCAGGCCATATCATGCGCGACTGCCCATGGAGGCGTGGTAGAGATAAGGCTCGACCTATGGGGTTAGTAGCTGGCTCTTCGTCATCAGTACGCCCTCCAAGGCCAAGGCCACAGGTGTTAGTAGGTGGTGATAGAGACCAAAGAGGAACACCCGGTCCAAGTGGATCCCAGTATCATATCCATGCGTCAGCTGAGCGACGGGATCTTGAGTCTTCCCTTGATATTGTCCCAGTTATATTGTCAGTGTCCTTTTACGATATGTGTACATCGATTTATTTGAATCTTATGTTGTCATGAATCACCCCCGTTGTGATAATTGTGTTGAGGTGAGAAATATGAGCCAATCCGACAATTTGAGATGACTATATTTATTAGTAGCCTAGTGATAGCCAGAATCATGACGAGTAAGTTGATTGACAGCGAGTAAATATAAATAATATGTGTATGTATATAGATATCGGAATTCTAGACCGAGTGTGCAGGCACAACTTATGGGACAAACTCTACTATATATATTCTTTAATGGTGAGTGACCTTGTGTTGTGCAGTTGTGTATTATGTGTGTTCCAATATATGTCCTATTGAGACATCAGACGTGTTTTCTGGGCTATGTGCAGGTTTGGGATCGTTATGCTTACAAAAGAAACTCTGCCAAATTTTCCTAGAATCTAAGGGATATAAGGTATAAGCTTGTGACATGTCCTGACGAGAAATGATGATGTGCAACAGGGTAATGGCAGGACGAGATTAAGTTAGGAGTATCATTGACAACTACAAGAGATTAGTAACAGTAATTATGAGATCGACAATGATATGGTAAAGAGAAATACTAGGGTAAATTAGGAAGACCGGTAGTGTTGAAGCACAACGTAGAAGAGAAAAGGTAACTACAATAGAGTGCGATACCGAGGTATTGATTGGAGGGATAAGCACGAGAAAGACGCGATAAGTTTACTAGCGAATAAAGTAACAGTACCCTGAGACAGAGGTACGAATACAAAGGGTTATAATGAATGAGAACACGTTGATAAAATGACTTATATGGTAAATGTAATAGAACTGATTAGGAAGAGTAAAGGATTGATCATAAACGGGAGAAAACAAGATAAATTGAGGAGGAAAGGAATGTAGAGGAATAAGGATAGGAATAGGAAGAGAAGGAAATGCGCTGCAAAGTACGCGCACTTGAGAAGTAGTCGTGTTACGATTAAAGGAAAATGTATCTCCTATGAATATCCTATACCAAGTTAGAGCAAATAAATTATATAAAGTGATGAGCTGAAAGGAAGAAAGACGGATCTCTCCGAATGTGTATCGATTACAGGCAATTGAATAAAGTGATAATAAAGAATAAGTATCCTCTTCCCAGAATCGATGATTTATTTGATCAACTGCAGGGTGCCAAATGGTTTTCAAAAATCGACTTGAGGTCGGGTTATCATCAAGTAAGAGTCAGAGAGGCGGATATTCCAAAAACTGCTTTCAGGACAAGGTACGGCCACTATGAGTTCCGAGTGATGTCGTTTGGATTGACAAATGCCCCGGCGGTGTTCATGAAATTAATGAATAATATGTTCAGACCTTGGAGGATATTCTACGAGCGTGTGTGTTGGATTTTGGCGGTAGTTGGGATGAGCATTTACCCCTTATTGAATTTGCCTACAACAATAGCTACCATTCTGGTATTCAAATGGCTCCGTATGAAGCTTTATATGGAAGGAAGTGTAGATCTCCAATTGGATGGTTTGAAACGGGAGAGGCACAATTAATAGGCCCCGACTTGATTCAACAAGCGGTCGAAAAAGTCAAAATCATTCGAGACCGACTGTTAACAGCCCAGAGTCGTCAAAAGTCCTATGCGGACCACCGCCGACGGAACTTGGAATTTCAGGCCAATGATTGGGTATTCTTGAAAGTATCACCAATGAAAGGGGTAATGATATTTGGTAGAAAGGGGAAGTTGAGCCCAAGATATATTGGACCTTATAGAATTATCCGTAAGGTGGGTCGTGTAGCCTAGGAATTGGACTTGCCTTCGGAACTCGAATCAGTGCACCCAGTTTTTCATGTATCGATGCCCCGCAAGTGTATCGGAGACCCTGCAACAATAGTTCTGGTTGATGATGCCCAAGTGAAAGAACAACTAGCATATGAAGAAGTGCATGTTGCCATTTTACATAGACAAGTGCGAAAACCTCAAAACAAGGAAGTAACTTCAGTCAAGGTTCTATGGCGAAACAACAACAGGGAAGAAATGACTTGGAAAGCGAAAGAGAAGATGAAATCCAAGTACCCACATTTGTTCCAGCCCCCAGAAGAGGTTCAAGACGAGACACTAACACTATGAGGTACGTACGCTTACTTTTTATGCTTTTGGTCGTGTGTGACCATAGATATCTTGATATTGTGATATAGCCCTGTGAGGCAATGATATTATGGGTTGTTGTGACAGGTTGGTAGTGCAAAATTAGAGGGGAAACTCTGGCGAAATTTTTCTAGAATCCCCGGGTGTGTTAACATTCGAGGACGAATGTTCCAAAAAGGGGGGAAGAATGTTACACCTTGGAAAATTCCCCGTACATGTACAGTGAATAGGCTGACGAAGGTCATAACGTATGCGATGTTTTGATGAGTAAGAAATGGTATTTGATGACCCTAAACGAGAATTCGAAAGCATATGAGGCAAGGAAAGAAAGTTGCTAAGAAAAGCAAACCATATGTTGTGTATTGGATGAGAATAACAAGCAACGACTTGGTGATGGCATAATGAGGTATTAGAAATAAGTGATAACGTTCCTTAGATTGATATTGAAGTGTTGAACAAGTGTTAAGAAGTTTCCATAAGTATCGGAGATCAAACGAGTCGACGAAAACAAGTTCCGGAGAACTGGACAATATACGGCCAGACATACTGGCCGTATAATATTCACGGACCGTATGTCCAGTCCAGAACAACATGGCTTGCTGGACCAAATATACGGTCCCAACATACGGTCAGTAAAAATTATACGGACCATATGTTGGTCCGTATAAAGATGGTCGGCCAGCTTTTGTATTTTAAATATAAAGGACCCTTTCATTTCATTCTCACTCTTCACTTCAAGAACCATCTAGAAAACTCTCCACTCTTCCACTACAAGGGAAATCAAAAGAAATCTATGATCAACAACACCAAATCCATGAAACAAAGTGTATGAAACCTAATTGGAAGTCATCTACTTCAAGAGATTCCAAAAGAGGTGAAGTAGGGTTTTAGTGCTAAAGGAAGAACTCCACCCTAGGCTTGTTCCACCACCATCTAAGGTAAGTTTCATGACTTTATCGTGTTGTTTAAGGTATTGGAAAGCTAAGATGCTTGAATGGTAGAAAAACATAGAAGGTGGGTCTTAAATGGGTGAATAGTGTCACAATTGAATGGTAGATGAATGGAATCATGAATGTTGATATGCTATGATTATGAGTGCGTTGTAAATGATTCTTAGACCATGAAATAAGTATTATATATGAGAAAACGCGATAACGAGCTATAATCATAAATGTGGAGAAATTGGAGAAAAATGGTGGATTTCGCTCAATGAATATAAATGACGATTGTTGATACGATATTGTAAGTGTTGTTGTGAATATTTGGGAGTTGAAACGAAACATGGGAAAAGTAGTAGAAACAAAGGAAATGCTGCTCAATTTTCCCTAGAAATAATGATACATTCTTACAGTCGATTAACTAATGTTAATTCGAATTCTCTCGTGAAGGTAGCGACGTGATATCGAAGGAGAACAAGTGAACGATAGCTTAGCTAAACGACAAGGTATGTGAGGCTAATCCTTTCTTTCAAATGGCATGAATCTTATGACACGATTCTCCTTTCTTCCTATGACTCTTCTATATCCCGGAAAGCCAAGAGCCTACGATCATGAATAGTTATATATATATATATATATATATATATATATATATATATATATATATATATGAGACAAGGACTATGCTATGAGCCCAATAACGATATAATGTTTCCATAAAGTAGATGATGTCATTCGTTGTGTACACTCACCTTATATACTAATCCCTTCAAGGTGGGGCAGGATGTTCACAAATGTTCATAATGGAATCGAGGGTTCACGACCTTACGTCACCTCGATAAAGGATAGTTGTTCTAGAGTCTTTATGCATGTACTATGATAAGCATATTATGATGACATTACACCGCGCCTATAAGGCCGGGCAGCACCGTTAAGGCGGGTGGCTTACAGATGATTACACCGTGTCTATATGGCACGGGCAGCACCACTAGTGGGCGGCATGAGATGATACCCCGGACGCGGGAGGCCTGGACGCGGGCTAATGCTATTGATTATCACACCGCACCTATATGGTCGGGAAGTTTATATATATACATGATATGCATACATGAGATGATGATGAGTATAAAAGTAAGTCAGCATGCATTACTTCTTATATGATTCACAGTCAGTTACAGTTGCTTCATGTTTGATGCCTCTCTTATTTCCTTAATGTACTGTTATTGTTTATGCCTCTCATACTCAGTACAACATTCGTACTGACGTCCGTTTTCTTTGGACGCTGTGTTCATGCCCACAGGTAGACAGGGAGGTGAGCTTGATCCAGATTCTTAGTAGATGTCAGCTGATCGAGAGCACTCCATTGTCCGGAGGTGCTTGTGATTATTCTTTTGGTATATGTATGTATATTTTGGGCACGACGGAGTCTTGTTCCGTCTATATGTATAATATGTCAGTAGAGGGTCGTAGATGCGCAGTGTGGGTTATATGGTTTCACAAGATTACTATGGTATATTTGTATATATTACTTTGCTAGCCTAACGAGGTATATGTATATAAAATCAATTGTGTTTTCAAATGAAAGATAATAGTCCTACGATCATGAGATTATGAATGATAAAGAAATGTAAAATAGTTATGACGAGTGAGGAAAAAAAAAGTGGTGCTTGGTGGTTAGCCCCGGGTACCCGTCGCGGCCCCTATTCGGGTCGTGACAATATGCCTCCAGAAGTTCGGCGAGCTAGAGCCGATAAGTTCTTGAATTTGAAGCAAGGTAGCATGAGTGCTCTAGAGTATAGTCTCCGCTTCAATTCTTTGGCTAGGTATGCTTCGGCCATGGTAGCGGATACGGGTGACCGACTGCACCGATTTGTGAAAGGCCTAGGGCCACATTTGATGGATAGGTGCTTGACTGCGTCCCTTCAGGACAATATGGATATTTCGCGCATTCAGGCCTATGCTCAAAATTTAGAATAAAGTCTACAACAGCAAAGGAGCGAACGCGAGCATGACAGGGGACATAGCAAGAGGGCCAGATCTTCGGGTCCGATGAGTGAGTTTAGAGGCAGGCACAGACAGTAGTTTTCTAGACATTCAGGCCTTTCCATGACTAGTGTGCCTCCACGGTTTTCAGGCCAGAGATTTGATAGATCCTCTTATTCCGGGCTAAGTCAGAGCTTTTCGGGATCTCAGTTTAGAGGTGATTCGGGTCAGGCGAGGTCACACGTGCCACGATGCTCCCAGTGTGGGAAGTTACATTGGGGTCCATGCCGATTGGGTTCAGAGGTTTGTTATTCATGTGGTCGACCAGGCCATATTATGCGTGATTGCCCCTCAGTTCATGGTAGAGGTAGGACCCAGCCTTTAGGGTCGGTAGTAGGATCTTCAGCATCTGTACGCCCTATGGGGCCAGGTTCACATGCGCCAATTGGCCATGGTAGAGGCAGAGGGAGAGTCCCTAGTTCTAGCGGTCCTCAGCACCGTATTTATGCTTTGGCTAGACGCCAAGATCTTGAGTCTTCTCCTGATGTGGTCACAGGTATATTATCGGTATTTTCTCATGATGTATATGCTTTGATTGATCCGGGCTCCACATTGTCATATGTTACTCCATATGTTGCGGGTCGATTTAGGATCGAACCGGAGTCGATCAAACCTTTTGAGGTGTCTACACCCGTTAGTGAATCGGTAATAGCTAGGCGAGTATATAGAAACTGTATAGTTGTGATTTGTGACCGTCGTACTATGGTTGACTTGCATGAGCTAAAAATGATAGACTTTGATGTCATTATGGGCATGGATTGGTTGTCTTCTTGCTATGCCAATGTTGATTGTAGAATGAAAATGGTTCGCTTCCAATTTCCGGAAGGACCAGTTTTAGAATGGGAAGGGAATACTGTGTCACCAAAAGGTAGGTTTATTTCCTATCTAAAGGCAAGGAAAATGATCACGAAAGGATGTATTTATCATCTAGTTCGGGTTCGAGATATAGAAGCTGAATCGCCAACTCTTCAGTCGGTTCCCGTGGTGAATGAATTTCCGGATGTGTTCCCGGAAGAGCTTCCAGGCCTTCCTCCCAAGCAGGAGATTGATTTTGCTATTGATGTGCTGCCGGACACTAAGCCTATATCTATTCCTCCTTATAGAATGGCACCCGTAGAATTGAAAGAGTTGAAGGATCAATTGAAAGACTTGCTTGAGAAAGGCTTTATTAGGCCTAGTTCATCCCCGTGGGGAGCACCCGTATTGTTTGTACGAAATAAAGATGGCTCCTTGAGAATGTGCATTGACTATCGGCAATTGAATAAGGTGAAGATTAAGAACAAGTATTCTCTTCCGAGGATTGATGACTTATTTGATCAATTACAAGGTGCCAAATGGTTTTCCAAGATAGATTTGAGGTTCGGGTATCATCAAGTGAGATTTAGGGAGAAATATATCCCTAAGACAGCCTTTAGAACAAGATATGGCCATTTTGAGTTCCGGGTAATGTCATTTGGGCTAACTAATGCACCGGCGGTATTTATGGATTTGATGAACAACGTGTTCAGGCCCTTCCTAGACCTATTTGTAATTGTATACATCGACGATATCTTGGTGTATTCTCGATCCGAGGCAGAACATGCGGATCATTTGCGTGCTGTCCTTAGAGTTCTTGGAACTCGAGAGTTGTTTGCAAAATTTTCTAAGTGTGAGTTTTGGTTGAACTCAGTGACATTTTTGGGGCACGTTGTTGCAGCCGATGGTATTCGGGTAGATAGCCAAAAGATTGAGGCCGTGAAGACTTGGCCAAGGCCTACAACTCCTACGGAGGTTCGTAGCTTTCTGGGCTTAGCAGGTTATTACAGGAGATTTGTTGAAGGGTTTTCTTCTATTTCTGCGCCACTCACAAAGTTGACCTAGAAAGCAGCAAAGTTTCAATGGACAGATGCTTGTGAACGTAGCTTCCAAGAGTTAAAAGGTAGATTGACTTCTGCCCCAGTCCTGACACTTCCAGAGGGATTGGAAGGATATGTTGTTTATTGCGATGCTTCAGGCATTGGGATAGGCTGTGTGTTGATGCAGCACGGTACGGTGATTGCATATGCTTCAAGGCAATTACGGAAACATGAGAAAAATAACCCAACCCATGATCTAGAATTGGCTGCAGTGGTTCATGCATTAAAGATATGGAGACATTTTTTATATGGTGTCCATATGGATATTTATATAGATCATAAGAGTCTTCAGTATATCTTCAAGCAGAAAGAGTTGAATTTGCGGCAACGACGATGGTTGGAATTGCTAAAGGATTATGATGTTGATATCCTATATCACCCCAGAAAGGCAAATGTTGTGGCTGATGCTCTTAGCCGCAGATCTATGGGAAGTTTGTGTGATGTACGACCATAGAAGAGAGAAATGGCTCGTGAGCTCCAGCGGTTAGCTAGCCTAGGAGTTCGAGTAGTGGACTCAGGTAGCAGGGCAACTACCATTCAGAATTCAGCAGTCTCGTCGCTAGTAGCGGAAGTGAAAGAGCGACAATACGAAGATTCCATGATAGTGCATTACAGATATATACTCCCACAGAAAGGTGAGTCATCATTTGAGATTGCAGGAGACGGGGTTCTCCGATGCCGAGGCAGATTATGTGTTCCTGATGTGGCAGGTTTATGCCACCAGATATTGAGAGAAGCTCATTGTTCCCGTTATTCTGTTCACCCCGGAGCAACGAAAATGTATCATGATCTTAAGTCTATATATTGGTGGAATGGGATGAAGAAGGACATAGCGGAATTCGTAGCTCAATGTCCCAACTGTCAACAAGTAAAAATCGAGCACCAAAAGTCGGGCGGATTGGTACAAGCTATAGAAATTCCAACTTGGAAGTTGGAAGTGATTAACATGGACTTCATTACAGGCTTACCCCGTTCTCGACGTAAGTATGATTCTATATGGGTGATTGTGGATAGACTCACGAAGTCAGCTCATTTCTTACCAGTCAGAACGACATATGTGGCGGAAGATTATGCAAAGCTTTATGTTAAAGAGATAATGCGACTCCATGGTGTCCCAGTATCTATTATCTCTGATAGAGGGACTCAGTTTACAGCTAATTTTTGGAAGTCCTTCCAAGAGGGTTTAGGGACCCAAGTGAGACTTAGCACGGCATTTCACCCGCAGACTGATGGACAAGCTGAACGTACCATTTAGACTCTTGAAGATATGTTACGGGCATGTATGATAGATTTTGGAGGTAATTGGGATGATCACTTTCCACTTATTGAATTTGCTTATAATAATAGCTACCATTCTAGCATTCAAATGGCACCGTATGAGGCTTTATATGGGCGAAAGTGTAGAACCCCAATTGGGTGGTTCGAGGCAGGAGAGACTAAGTTGATAGGGCCAGACTTGGTCCACCAAGCCATAGAGAAAGTCAAGCTCATCTAAGATCACTTGTTAACAGCTCAAAGTCGTCAAAAGTCCTATGCGGATAATCGTCGAAGGGACTTGGAGTTCCAACTGAAGGATTGGGTATTCTTGAAAGTGTCACCAATGAAAGGTGTAATGAGATTTGGCAAAAAGGGGAAACTTAGTCCCTGATACATTGGGCCTTATGAGATTGTGCGCAAAATAGGCAAAGTGGCCTATGAGTTAGATCTACCTCCTGATTTAGAGCCAGTGCACCTAGTTTTTCATGTCTCGATGCTTCGTAAATGTGTTGGAGATCCTACTAGGATCGTGCCAGAAAATGAGGTTCAAGTGATGGAGAAATTGACTTATGAAGAGGTACCCATTGCCATACTAGATAGGCAAGTACGGAGGCTTAGGAACAAAGAAGTGACCTCAGTTAAGGTATTATGGAGAAACAGCAACCGAGAAGAAATGACATGGGAAGCGGAGGAAATTATGAGATCCAAATTACCCGCATTTATTTCAGCCCCTAGAAGAGATCCAAGATGAGACGTCAAGATCATGAAGTATGTATGTTTTCCTTTTATGCTTTTGGGTCGTGTGTGGCCAAATTCTATTGCTATTATGTTGTGGCCCTGTGAGGCATTGTTATTATGGGTTGTTGTGACAGGATGGTAGTGCCATATTACAGGGGAAACTCTGGCAAAATTTTTATAGAATCCCCGAGGACTCAACATTCGAGGACGAATGTTCCTCAGGGGAGGAGAATGTTACACCTCAGAAAATTTTCCGTCGATGTACAGGGAATAGACTAACGAAGAGCACAAGGTATATGGTATTTCGATAAGGAAGGAATGACACTCGATGACCCTAGTTAAGATTTCAAAGATGTTCGAGATAAAGGAAGAAAGTTTGCCAAGAGATGGCAAGGCATACAATAGGTATCGGAAAGGAATTTCGAGTAACGAGTTAACGAGGATTTAATGATGTCTTGGACAAGAGTGATAACGTCCCTTAAATTGGTATTGAGGTGTTAAACAAGTGTTAAGAAGGTTCCATAAGGATTGGAGATCAAACGAATCGACGAAAACGGACTTCGGAACACTGGGGATTATCGGCCAAACACACTGGCCGTATAAAATATACGGTCCGTATGTTGGACCGTATAATCAGCCCAGGATGGCACAATTCACTGGACCAAACATACGGCCAAATATACGGTCCGTATAAAATGTACGGACCGTATGTTGGTCCGTATATCTGGTCGGAGACAAATTGGTTCATTAAATAAGGGATCCAAGTTTCATTTCATTTCATTTCCATATCACACCCCTTCTCTCTAAAACATCTCTCTACATTTATTCCACTAGAATTCAAGAGGTATTAGTGATCAACAACATAAACTAAGTGAATCAAGTGTAAGAAACCCATTAAAGGATCATCCAAGTCAAGAAATCTCATTAGAGATGAACTAGGGTTTTGGCTCAAGTGAAGTATTTCCACCCAAAGCTTGTTTCTACAACATCTAAGGTAAGATTTATGGTATTTCCATGTTTTTTAAGGTATTTGAAAGTTTAAATACTTGGATTGTAGAAGGATATAGAAAAATGGGTCATGAATGTGGAATAGTGCCATTTTGAGTAATAGCTTGAATTGAGTCATGATTCATGATGTGTTGTGATATTAATATGTTATGAATGATGTTAAGAACACGGGATAGGCAATGTATGTGAATGAACATAGTCGTGTGTTATGGCCATGGATATGGGTGATTGAAAGTGAATTGAGAAATGTGGATAATGTGGATGAATAAAGACTATTGTTATGATATTGTGAATGTATTGTTGACGTTTGGGAGTTGATATACGATATGGAGGAATGTCGTATCAATAAAGGAGATGCTGTTCAATTTTCTCTAGCTTTAGTCATGTATGCTAGCTATCGATTTCTAATGATAGTATGACTTTAATGAAGGTAGAAACGTGAGCGTTAAAGGAGAACGTGCAAGTGGTAGAATAGTTGAACGAAAAGGTATTTAAGGTTAACCCTTCTTTCATAAGGCATGGTTGTTTGGCCAATTATCTAAATCTTCTATAAGTCTATGGTATCCTTCAAATGATTCTATCTTTCGAGCTATTAAGCTCATGATTCTCGATATGCTACGATTGTACTAAGTTCCTCATATGACGAGTAAGCCTATAAAGATAGATCTAGTGAATGACGATAATAGTGAGAATGATAAGGATGACGACTATAATGGTAATAGCGGTGACGATAACGATGACGATGATGATAGTGATGATAATAGTAAAGATGCTTATGAGTTAGTATGTATATGTATCTATATATGACTATTATGGAACCCCGAGCTTATGAGGCCGGGTAGAATATGTATATATTGATGTAACGCGCGCACACCTCTGCATATGGTACGGATAACCCTGAAGCCTTGGTAGGGCCAGGTATAAGTAACCTTGAGCATTGGTTGGCCAAGTATGTATGATAACCGAGCCTAGCCATGGTCGGGTACGTGAAACACCGAACCTTCGTGGTCGGGCATGCTATGTAAATGTTATGTATATGATATAGATATGAATATGAATATGAATACGAATAAGAATATGTGTATGAATACGATTATGGATACGAAATGTAAATAAGTACGGATACGAAGACGGATGTATGTACACAACCTCGCATTAGAAATGAAAGTCCCTATGACAAACAAGTAAGTGCTTATGACGATGATTCTACTATCTCCCATCTTATGCTATTTCTTATATTGCTTATTGTGCTTCTATATTGATATTGATCATGCTTTACATACTCAGTACATTTTTCGTACTGACACCCTTTTGTTTGTGGACGCTGCGTCATGCCCGCAGGTGCTCGGGAGACAGACTTGATCCATAGCTACATTTTCAGGGACTACATAGCGGAGCTCCATTTCATTCGGAGCTATAGCTTTTGGTATTGATTCTTTTGTGTACATAATTATGGGCATAGCGGGGTCCTGTCCCCCGTATATGATTTGATATACTCTTGTTAGAGTCTCGTAGACATGTGTATATAGTTAGATGTGTTTGGTCTTGTCGGCCTATATTTTGGATATCATTTTTTTAGCCTCATCGGCTTATATACATTGAGATGGGCATAGATGCCAATGATGATATAAAGGTGTTGTCGTCCAATGGGACTAGTATGATTGATGAATAGAATTGTATGATTTAATATGTGGCTGACCTAGATGTAAGTGTGAAGATACCCTAAGGGGTGCCCGGGTGGGCTAGCACCCGGTGCTCGTCGCGGCCCTCCGGTTGGGTCATGACAATAACTCATTGATGATTTCACAAGTTCAAAGAAGAAAGGGCTGGACTCTACATTCTAATTGATTTATTTTTTCACTTTATTAACAGTATCATTTGTATCATCATAGAGTGTATTATAAACTATGTGATCATCATTGAGTATTTAGTTCTTTCTTTAGTGTGTACATGCTTACTAGTAGTTGAGGTTTGTTTATGCCCCAATATGATTTGCAATGGCCTAGCTCATTGGTGGTTAACTTTCCACGTTTGCCTTGAGGGAGTTTACTCAATTTGGTTTTGAAGACAATAGCATCTGGTGAGAGTTTGGAGGTACTTAAGATAGCGTCATGCCAAGGCATTTGGATACTCCATCACCAATTGAGATAGTCTAGGTTCTATTTTTTTTTTTTTTTTTTTTGTTGCAAGTTCTAGTTAGGACTAATGTAAGACCTGGGCCCCTTACTTCTATCCTTCGAGGTTCATTTTTTTTTATATAAAGCTAGCCCTAGGCACTCTGCCTAACGGAATCGCTTATAAAAAATAAGGATATATACTAAATATTCTATATAAAAAAATAAAAAATAAAAAAAAGGAAAACAAATACAAGATTCTACGGTACAACGAAATAAATCAATTACAAAAAGAATTGATTTATTTCCTTATAAGCTTGCCGACAGTTTATCTAACACTCCCAACTTGTTGATAACAGTGTCATATATTTTAATCCACCCCCTCCCCCCCCCCCCCCCCCCCCCTCTTTTATGCTATTACTCATTTACGTAAAGATCTTGGTTGGAGCAGAACGTCCAGGATTAGTTCCAATAAGTACTGAATTTCTCTAATTTTTATTTCCAGTAATGTACGTATGGCTTCTTTTCAGACAAAAACAAACAAACAAACAAACTTTCTTACACATTAAAAAAACGCATGCATACATCCTAGTCTGTGTAAATTTAAGTAGATAAACTCTTCAATAACAATATGTTTGATACTTGCATATTTAGTGCTAGTAAAGAGCGTCTTGAATATTGATCTTGAGTTTGACCAAAACTGTTGTCTATTCAATACTAGTATAAACGACTTCTTGTTCTCTTTAATTGTTTGACCATCCACAAATGGTTCAAATCGAATATATTGAGAAGTAAGAGTGGAGTAACTATAATTTAAATTTTGATAATCAAGGTTTCTTATACAATTATATTGATTTACGGATGGATATATAAAAGAGTTAAGAGTAGTGGCCTACCACATATTATCAATTGTACTTGTTCTGCAACAAAGAACTTAGGGAAAGATTTCTTACAATACGCGCTGACATGTCTTGCAAGAACCAAAAAAAATTGTTAGAGCTTTTGCTTATTACGTGCCTGAATGTCGGTACTTCTGTGAATTCTTGTAATTATAAAAATTTGATGACTATTAAGTTTTCCCATATATTTTATTTCGCAGAGGAACAAGGATAGTAGACTAGGAGCCGCGTCATCTTTATTATCATGTCCTTTTCTTATCTATTTGAATAGCCTTCTTTTAAGAATTATGTCATTTTCTTATCCTCAATAAATTGATATTGTCAACAACCAAAAAAAGAAAAAAGAAAAAAAGATGATGAGCTAGAAATTAAAAGTAAAATCATTCTTTAATTGTACACTTGTTTGGTTCTCGTTGTTTTTATTTATTTATAGTTGAATTTAGAGTAACTAACCGCTTGGTCACACTCACATACACAACAAAAATATAATAATAATAATAATAATAATAATAATAATAATAATAATAATAATAATAATAATAATAATAATAATAATAACTTCTAATATCTGGAAAGGCCTCCTTATAGGATAGAGAGTATGCAAGGAAGGTATAAGTTGGGTAATTGTTGATTGAACATGGCGAAACAACAAATATTTGGCATGAAAAATGGCTACACTTGACAAAAGATCTTGGATCGCAAATTATTGGCATTTAAATAAAGGAGAACAAGAATCACTCATGAATCATAATATCCCATATTATTAACCAAAACTCGTGGAACCTCCAGAAGATTCCTTTTGATATTCCCATAGAGATGTAAGACATATTTCAAACATATATATCCCTACAATATGATAGACCGCTTTTATTGGGAACACTCGAAAACAGGCGTCTTTTTCTTAACTTACAATTGCCTGATCTATAATACAAGCGAGCCAAGATAAAATGAAATTTTTTATTTTTTTTTATTTTAAACATATACACTTCAAATAAAATCAAGTTACATTTCTGGCTTCTTAGTCAGATAGACTATACCAATGCTTAATGAACTCAAGATAGAAATATCACACTAGCCAAACATGCAAAACAGTAAAGATATATTCGCAACTGATGTTTGCATCAAACCAACCAAGTTACTTAATCATAACAATTAAGGATTAAATTGAGAATACACATCACTTAATTATGGTTAAGTAAATAAAGGTGTATAAAAGATCACATATGTCTTGTATTCATTTGGTATAACCAACTGAACGTTTCCTCATACAACCAAACAAAAGACAGTACAATAACTGATAATTCCGCAAAACTTAAAGCTATATGCCAAGTTATTAAAAATTGCTTGGGAGCACAAGCTTTTAGCTATTGAAATCAACATTCAGTCAATTGGAGTCATCAATATTTGGTACCTACTTGAGAGTATGGGGGGCCAAGGCTAGGCAATGCCTACAGGTAGAAAACCAAATAGCAGAATATAAATTTGTCGGAAAAAAAAAACTGCGTTGGAGTTTTAGATTTGCCCACGTAACCACAGACTCTAAAGTATACTACTACTATGATAAAACAATGAAGACTCTGTCTTTACAAAATTAGAGGTGACCCACGAAGTTTCATTATTAAAAAGAATAATTCAAAATTTATTGTCTGACTTTGAAAAACAGCACAGCATTGCGTAGATTACCCCAACTACACCATGCGCATGTTTATAAGATTTGGAAATGGTCTTTTTCAAATGTAATTGAACATTCCTTATATATTCTTATACCTCATTCTGTCTTTTCCCATATTCTTTTTTGTCTTTAGCCTTCTCCAAAAGGCATTTATACTTTCAACAAAATACAATATTAATCATTCTCTGATCAATGTCCTTTCCAAGTCCTAATTTCAGCTCTGGAATCCACAAAAATCATCAACAATACTTCTACCGAACTGACTTCTTTGATCATCAGCTTCTTCCAACTACTTCTCTTTCTCACTACAGGTGCAAAGAATTGATTCTCCTAATTCTATAGCCCATTATTTCAAAAAATAAAGTAATATTATTCCTGATTCAAAACATTAGCAAGATCTTGAAATCATGGAGAAGAAAATATTGTTCGGCAAATATGAAATGGGGAAACAATTAGGCAAAGGCACATTCGCTAAAGTTTTCCATGCAACAAACCTTGCCACAGGCGAAAACGTGGCGATCAAAGTGATCAAGAAAGAGATAGTGAAATCTCAAGCACTGATGGAGCAAATCAAGAGGGAAATCTCCGTTATGAGCCTTGTTCGCCACCCTAACATTGTCGAGCTCAAAGAAGTCATGGCAACAAAAACCAAGATCTTCATTGTCATGGAATACGTGAAGGGCGGCGAACTCTTTGCAAAAGTAGCCAAAGGGAGGCTCAAACAAGACGTGGCTCGAAAATATTTTCAGCAGTTGATTAGTGCTGTTGAATTTTGCCACAGTTGTGGTGTTTCTCATCGTGATCTAAAGCCAGAAAATCTCCTTCTTGATGAGAATGAGAATTTGAAGGTGACAGATTTTGGCCTTTCGGCTTTGCCAGAGCAATTACTCAACGATGGGCTTCTTTACACTCAGTGTGGAACTCCAGCCTATATTGCACCTGAGATAATAAGAAATAAAGGATATAATGGTGATAAGGCTGATATTTGGTCATGTGGAGTCATATTATATGTTCTTCTTGCAGGGTGTTTACCTTTTCGAGATGCTAACCTTGTGAATCTATATAGAAAGATTTTCAAAGCTGAATATAGGTTTCCTCCATGGTTATCTACAGAAATAAAACGTTTAATATCTAGAATATTAGTACCTAACCCACAAAAACGGATTAGTATAACAGGAATAATGAAAGACCCTTGGTTTAGAAAAGGTTTTAATAAAATGCCAAATGGGATTTCATCAATTGATCATGAACATGATACAATTTCCATGTTAGATAAGTTTGGAAGAGAGGAATATTTAAAGCATGGAGGGATGATGAAGTCACCATCCTCCCCAGCCTTATTGAATGCTTTTGAATTGATCTCATCAATGTCAGCGGGAGCCAATTTATCAAGCTTGTTTGAAAACAAGAAGAAGACGGAGTCCATTTTTACGTCGAGGTGTTCAGCCACAATCATCATGGCCAAGATTCAATTGATGGCCAATAAATTGAATTTTAGGGTTGCAAGAGTCAACAGTTCAACCTTGAGGCTACAAAGTCCCTTCGATGGTCGGAAAGGGCGGTTATTTGTGGCCATAGAGGTGTTCAAGGTGGCTCCAGAAGTGGCTGTGGTTAAGTTCTCAAAGATCTCAGGTGACTCACAAGAGTACACCAAGTTTTTTGAGGAGGAGGTAAGACCAAACTTGAAGGACATTGTTCTATCATGGCATGTTGAGGAAGTGTTAAGTGGTTGTGACAAGGAAGAGTGCAAAATACCCATGAAGTCATGTGCTAGTTGCAAGGATTTCAGCCAAAATAAGTCAGAAGAAATTGACATAACTGCCAATTTGTCATCCAGCGTGTGAAAAGAATATTGTTTATATAACTCATAAACACTTGGCTTGTATGTCATCTAAGTATTGTATATGTGTGACCTGTGGGTCATGGGTTCGAGCCGTGGAAGTAACTACTAATTCTTGCATTAGGGTCACTGTCAACATCACACACCTTGGGAAGCGACTCTTCCCCGAACCCTGCTAATGAATGTTTTACGCACTGGGCTGCCCTAAGTATTGTATATGTTGTGATAGGGAAGGGATAATAGATATCTTTTCATGGTGCTATATCCCCTTCATACATTTTATTTCCTTTCATTTTTTTGGTTTTGATTGAGATTTGGACTGCGATATTGTTTGTGATTTTTGAATGAGATTTATAAACAAAGGTAGGTTTTTAACTTGATTGTGATCAATCTCTCTGTCTCTCTTGTTCTTTAAAGTGACCACAAATGTTTAATTTAATATCAACGTATCAATAAGACAACATGTTATAACTTCAAGCAACTTATGCTTAATTTATGTTCGAACTTGGTTTAATTTCTGGAGGAGCGCTATATTTTAGCTGGGATTCATATAATATCATGTTGTTTCCGTTTGGATCATTGCAATCAATGTTGTTCCTATTGGGATCAGAACTATTTATCTCGCTCCTAGTTGAAACAAGATTCATCTCGCTCCCATTTAGAGCAAGAAGATCATATTAGCTCCCACTTGAAGCCGGATCACTTTTATTCGCATATGATGATAAAGAAGGTTGATTTTGATAAGAAACGGATTCATCATCATTCATAATCCTCCCACCCGAATGAAGTGATCCTAGTTGATCTGGGTCCTTATTAGGTTCATGAGTAAAGATAAGCTTAAACCTACTATCTCCCTCCATGGATAGATGTAACACTTCTTGAGTCGAATTCAGTACGCTCCCACTATAATGCAGCTTCATGAACATGCAATCTTTTTGTGGTTTCGTAGTATCTCATATAGACACTTTTGCTTACTCTTTGGCCTAACAAGCCATGAGAAAGATTCTATACATAAGCTGTGCATCACAGAGGTCTCAAAAAGTACTTAAGATTTTTATTACTCGATAACTCATATGGTGTAGATGTAACTGATTTCGCTGGCACACGATTAAGATCGTAGGAAACAATTAGCACAACATATCTCCCCAAGAGGAAACATGTAATTTTGCTTGCGTCATCATCGATCTAACCATATCTCCCTTATGATTTGGATTTATGGACTCTATGCTTTACATACTCAGTACATCTTTCGTACTGACCCCATTTCTTCGGGGGCTGCGTTTCATGCCCGCAGGTACAGACATTTGTTCTGGTGACCCGCTAGTGTAGGATATATTCTGCTACTTTGGAGTGCTCTTTTGACTCAGAGCCCATACTTTTGGTAAAGACCTTTCATTGTATATGTCTCTGTATATGTGTATGACTATCTGGGGTACGGCGGGCCCTGTCCCGTCATGTGATTCTGTTATGTTTTATAGAGGCCTGTAGTCATATATGTGGGTCATGGGTCGTGTTTGTTCGTTTCTGTTTATGATCTGTGCCTTAAGCGGTCCCGGTTGCTGTATGGCCAAAATGGCTCATATGTTTGTATATCTGGGCGATGTGTATTCCGCCAGCCTACCGGATTTGATGTGATATTTCTGTACGGGCAACCGCTTAAGATGACATTTGTTCTTAGTATCTGTTTGAAATAACGTATGTTAAATCTGAATGAATCTTTGATATTTCGATCTGGTACGTAAGTCAGTTTGGGTGTCCAAATAGGGCACCAGTCGCGGCCCACTGAGCTGGGTCGTGACAGAAGTGGTATCAGAGCGGGTTGTCCTCGGAATGTCTACCGGCTGTGTCTAGTAGAGTCTTGTTTATCAGTTTGTTGTGCACCGCATCTATAAACAGGAGGCTACAGGACATTTAGGGTGTTACCTTCCTTTTTACTAATTCAAGCCATCTTCTCTGCCGCAAATTCAGCTCCTTTTGTTTAAAAATATACTGGAGGCTCTTATGGTCCGTATAAATATCAACGTGGACCCCATATAAGTAATGCCGCCATATCTTCAAAGCATGAATCACCGCGGCTAATTCCAGATCATGAGTGGGATAATTTCTCTCATGCGGTCTGAGCTGCCGGGAAACATAGGCTATGACTCGACCGTGCTGCATTAGCACACAACCTATCCCAATACCGGAGGCATCACAATAAACGTACCCGTCTGACCCCTCTGGAAGAGATAAGACTAGAGCTGTAATTAATTTGTCCTTCAGCATCTGGAAGCTACGTTCACAGGCATCAGTCCACTGAAATTTGCTGCCTTATGAGTTAGCTTTGTTAATGGTGCCGCAATAGAAGCAAAATTCTCCACAAATCTCCTATAATATCCGGCCAATCCCAGAAAACTGCGTACCTCTGTCGGTGTAGTAGGCCTAGGCCAATTCTGTACAGCTTCAATCTTCTGTGTATCGACCCGAATACCATTTGATCCGACAATATGCCCCAAGAATGCCACTGAGGTCAACCAGAATTCACATTTGGAGAATTTAGCATATAATTTTTGCTGCCGAAGTGTGCCAAGTACTGTTCTCAGATGATCTGAATGCTCCTCTGCTGATCGTGAATAAACTAAAATATCATCAATAAATACAATCACGAACATAACAAGGAACAACCGGAATACCCGATTCATCAAATCCATGAATACCGCTGGAGCATTAGTCAGCCCAAAAGACATCACTCTGAATTCATAATGCCCGTACCGGGTCCTGAAAGCAGTCTTCGGAATATCGGTCTCTCGTACCCGTACCTGATGGTAGCCTGAATGAAAATCTATCTTCGAAAAATATTTAGCACCCTGCAACTGATCAAATAAATCATCAATCCGGGGGAGGGGATATTTATTCTTTATAGTCACCTTATTTAGTTGTCTATAGTCAATACACATCCGCAGTGACCCGTCTTTCTTTCTTACAAATAATACCGGCGCTCCCCAGGGCGATGTACTGGGTCTGATGAAGCCTTTGTCCAATAGATCTTTCAGCTGTTCCTTCAATTCTTTCAGTTCTGCCGGTGCCATTCTGTATGGAGGAATGGATATGGGCTGCATATCTGGCAACAAATCTATCGTAAATTCTATCTCCCGTTCAGGGGGAAGACCTGGAAGCTCATCTGGGAATACATCCGGAAATTCATTAACCACCGGAACTGATTGAAGAGTAGGTGTCTCTGCTTTAGTATCGTGCACACGGACCAAATGATAGATATAACCTTTCTGAATCATCTTCTTAGCCTTGAGGTATGAAATAAACTTACCCCTCGGCGATGCTGTACTCCCTGACCACTCTATAACTGGTTCCCCTAGAAACTGAAAACGAACTACCTTTTTATGGCAGTCAACATTAGCATAACAGGAAGCTAACCAGTCCATGCCCATAATAACATCAAATTCCAGCATATTTAATTCTATCAAATCAGCTTTAGTGCAACGATCACATATAATCACAGAACAATCTTTATATACCTGCCTCGCTATAATAAAATCCTCGACCGGTGTAGCCACTTCGAATGGTTCTATAGGTTCGGGTGTTATTCCAATTTTTCTAGCAACGAGCGGGGAGATATATGATAAAGTAGAACCAGGATCAATCAATGCATATACATATCGGGAGAAAACCAGTAATGTACCTGTGACAACATTTGGCGACGCCTCCTGGTCCTGGCGGCTAGCCAATGCATATATGCGGTTCGAAGGACCGCTAGAATCTGAAACACCGCCACGGCCTCGACCGCGGACCGCCGGTGCCGGCATACCTCGCCCCGCAGGGCGCATAACTGAAGGAGTAGAGGATGAACCAGCGGCTGATCCCGTCGGCTGAACTGTACCACCAGAACCACTCACCAACGGACAATCTCGCATGACATGACCCTAACGACCGCAAGAAAAACAGGCTCCTGTAGCTCGGTAGCACTCCCCTGGGTGCGATCTCCCACAGTAAGAACAACGGGGCCTGGGTGGTCTGGACTGGCTGGAACCCCTGGTCATCTGCGAACCTGGTGCTCTGGAACTCTGGCCGGCCCCAGACGGTCCTGCACCATCAAATCGTCTACCGGTGGACTGTGTACCCCGGCCTGACGGAGGAGGATATCTGTCTGACTGCTACGACTGAGGTTGCCCGCCTCGCAAATCTCCAGAATACCCCGCTAATCTGGCCCTCTTAAACTGCCTCCTGTCTCGATCCCTACTGGGCTGCTCTCCCCTATGCCGGTCCTCCATCCCCTGAGCGTAGGCCTGTAATCGGGCGATGTCCATATCAGTCTGCGATGCCATCGCCATGCAGCTGTCAACCAAGTAGCGATCCAACCCTATCGCGTACCGGTGCATCCGGTCAGCCATATCCGCTACTATAGCAGGTGCATATCGAGCCAGAGAATCAAACTCCAAATTATACTCACGAACACTCCGACCCCTCTGCCGCAGCTGCAAAAATCTATCAACCCTCGCCCTCCTCAACTCCGGGGGCAAAAAGTGGCGGAGAAAAGCGGCTGCAAACTCATCCCACACTGCTGGGGGAGCACCCTCACCCCTGGATAACTCCCAGGACTCATACCAATTAATCGCGACATCTCGTAATCTGTGCGAAGCTAACTCAACAGACTCGGTCTCTGAAGCCCTGACCAGTCTCAATGAGCGCTGCATCTGCCGAATAAAGTCCTGGGGGTCCTCCTCGGGCTTAGACCCGAAAAACTCTGGGGGATTACATGTCAGAAAATCACGGACCCTCAGGCTATCACGCTTGTCATCATCATCGCCTCTCACCCCGCGTCTGCGAGCCTGTCCTGCCACCAACGTCGTCAGCAACCGTACGGCCTCCCGCATAGCCCTATCCTCCGCCCCAGGATGAGGAGCTGGAGGCTCGGGCGCTGGAGCCTCTGGAGCTAATGATGGACCTGCTCCAGGCTCCGCCGATGGTGGTGTAGCTGAACCCTCTGGCTGAGGCACAACATCGGGCATAATCTGAGCACGAGCCCGAGTAACTCTCTGCGTCTGACTAGTCTCTCCCACCATCGCCTTGCCCTTCTGGGTAGCCGTCGCCTTCTTCGGAGGCATCACTAAAAAACACAACAACCGATCAGAAAAGAATCATCCTAGTAGAACAGCTCTATCGCACGATCTAAGATTCAAAGAAATGTAACACCTTAAATGTCCTGTAGCCTCCTGTATATAGATGTCATGCACAACACACCGATAAACAAGACTCTACGAGACACGGCCTGTAGACATTCCGAGGACAAACCGCTATGATACCACTTTTGTCATGACCCAGCTCCGTGGGCCGCGACTGGTGCCCTATTTGGACGCCCCAAACAGACTTACATACTAACTCGTCATATTCTAATTTAACTCAGATTTCATATCCATCATTTTGGTCAGATCTGAAAACAATTATTATCTTAAGCGGTCACGCGTGCAAGAATATCATATCAAAGCCAAGAGGGGCGGCGGAATACACATCGCCGAACATATACACATTTACAAGCATATGGGCCACCATGGCCGCTATAACAGACGGGACCGCATTAAGACGCAAATCATAAACAAAACGAACACACACACGACCCATGACCCACATATATGACTACAGGACTCTACAAATCATAACGGAAACATATGACGGGACAGGGCCCCGCCGTACCCCAAATAGTCAAATATACAGAAGCATATGCATGACAAAAGATATATACCAAAATATGGGCTCCGAATCAAAGGAGCACTCTGTAGTAGCAGAATGTGTGGCCTACACTGGCGGATCTCGAACCTCTGTACCTGCGGGCATGAAACGCAGCCCCCGAAGAAAGGGGGTCAGTACGAAAGATGTACTGAGTATGTAAAGCATAGAGTACAAAAATTCAAACCATAACTGAAGTGAAAGGTACAGAGAGAAAATACCGAATCAGTATACCAAAATTTGTACTGAAAACATATGTACATAATGCAAAACAGAACAAATCATGCATAAGGCTCAGGAACGTGGTCGCCACTCCGACACTGGCGCCACAATACATCATACTCCAGAAAGTTTCAAATCTCCGTACAATCCCCGAACATATCGAATCATCATACATATCATATCATCAAACATAACATATGCCATATCACATCATAACGCCGTATGCAAACGGTACCCGGCCCTATGGCGAGGTCTCGGGAACCGTAACACATCATACTGCCGAATATGTCATAGTACGCACGATCACAAAACCGGCCCGGGATCCGGCGAACGATATCATAATAACATGCATGAGCGGAGTAGTGAGAAACTAATGCAATTTACATATAAAAACATTTGTGAAGACTTGATATAATCATATGACAACAAATTAGGTAAACTAGTTTGAACAACCGATCAATATGGGGTCTGTCTCACAAAAGTACTTCTGAAATCGTATTTATAGTTCAAGATGTAAATCAGAATATAATGGAGCAATCAAGACATTATTCTTTAGTAGCTAAAATCATAAGCAAAAGTCTCCTTCTGATATCATACAAAGATAAGTCAAATAGGACAAACGAAGGAGTCTCGGGGTTAGTGGGCCCACCTCAGGTCAAGTCGAGATGGCGTACGTAATTTACAAACATTAGACCCTATGGAGTCATCCATGAAAGTTTCAGGGCGATTCGGTTACGTTTGTGAAAGTTACGAATGTTTGAACATTTCTTCCAACAAAATGCAAAGGTTCTAATTCAATTTCACTGAATGAAATAGTACTAAAAGTAAACTCGGATTTCCATGAACAGAATATTCCCCGAGGCTCAAATCCAAACCTAGCACACCTAGGACATGCCAAAAGAAGGAAAGGTAGGGCTTTACATACCTTATTCGCGTTTTACGGTCGTCCGAACTCAACTCCCGTTTCCTCCAAAATCTACAATTGGTCATAATTACCAAATGTGAGTTACAAGCTTTTAGGAATTCAGTCTTAAATCCATATTTGTCTACAGAAAATTCGGCAGCATTTCCCCTATAAATTCAACATCCCCGAGAATTATCTCGGCCATAATATCAACAACAACACCCACAACAATACCAACAACATCAATAATCACAACAAAACACATTCTAACATAAATATTCTCTTTTCTACATAATGCAACAACTTCCATTCCAACTTCACACTTTCAAACTAATATCAACATTTCCATATTCATTAACTAATTCAAGATTATTCAAACATAATTCAATAGCATTCCAAACAATTTCTAAGGATTCAAACAATCCCGCCAATTCCATATTCCATCCGAAACTTCTACAAATGCAACGAAACTACCAAATCGCATTGTCTTCTTCCAAATTCATCAACAACAACAATAATTCACATTTTTGAATTTTACTCCCATAATTACATAAAACTTCACTAGAATCACATAATTCCCTATAACGACTTATAACCAATTTCAAGGCCGACTCGAATCATTTAAACCTTTATTCACATCATAAATACCACAACGACACAACTAACAAGCTATATAAAATTTAATTCATCATCCCCATACCACCATACCATACACGGCCATACACCTACTTACACACCCACACGGCCATGCACACACACATCACAATTCCATGATTTTCATGCAATTCTAATCATTATAGCATATATACTTCTTCCATAACATAAAAGGGTAAAATTCTTACCTTTTTCTTCAAATTTTCTCTTGCCACAAACGTAGTCCTCTCGCTTAACTAATTATACCACGTTGTAGCGGGTCTTGAACTTAACAAGAATTCAAGAAGGAAGAGATTTTAGGATCAAAGTTGAAGGACTTGGAAATTTTTCTTCTCTTTTTTTTTTGCTATGGCCGAAGGCCTCTCTTTGAGGTGCTCTCAAGTTTTTCTTTCTTGAAACTTCTTGAATGAGAAATAATGAAGGGCCCCTTTTATTTATTTGCTAATCTTAAATTAAATTAATACATGGGCTTGGGCTATTTTCCTTGGACCATGGCCGGCCAAGCCTCTCAAATTGGGCCTCAATTCTCTTTTTTTTTTTTTTTTTTAGCCCAATTTATTATAAATCTTATTTTTGTAATTCACGGGACTAATTTCTAAAATTTCAATTTTTGCCCTTGGCCTTCCTCCGTATTTCCGCATCAATATTTTTTTCATGAATATCACACATATGTTAAATAAAATAAAAACATAGCCTTATTTCCTACAAGTCAAGATTATTCCAAATTTTCCAAATGCGCAAAAATGCGAGATATAACACTAATGTTGTGGCAGATGCACTTAGCCGCAAATCTATGGGCAGTTTGACCGATGTGCAGCCAGAGAAGAAGGAGTTAGTTCGTGAGATTCATCAGTTAGCCAGCCTTGGAGTCCGTTTGGCCGATTCTGAAAATATTGGGGTTTCTGTCCAAGAGGTTGCTGAATCATCGATAACGGGAGAGGTAAAACGACGTCAGTTCGAGGATCCTATTTTGGTGCGGTACAGAGATGTGGCCCTTAATAAGGAAAAGACTCAGCTTGAAATTTCACCTGACGGGGTATTACTATATGGAGGCAGGTTATGTGTGCCTGACGTTGCAGGGCTGCGGCGACAGATTATGGGAGAGGCACATTATGCTCGGTATTCTGTTCATCCTGGATCCACTAAAATGTACCATGACCTCAGATGTTTATATTGGTGGGGCGGTATGAAAAGAAATATTCCAGAGTTCGTTGCTCAGTGCCCAAATTGCCAGCAAGTTAAGATCGAGCATCAAAAGTCCGGCGGATTGTTGCAGGAAATGGAAATCCCAGCTTGGAAATGGGAAATAATTAATATGGATTTCATTACAGGGTTGCCGCGCACTCCACGCAGGTGTAATTCTATATGGGTTATTGTTGATAGGCTGACAAAATCAGCCCATTTTCTTCCGGTCAGGACTACTTATTCGGCTGAGGATTATGCCAGATTGTATATCAAAGAGATAGTAAGGCTTTACAGAGTTCCTATATCTATTATAACCGACAGGGGTGCTCAGTTTACAGCAAATTTCTGGAGGTCATTTCAAGAAGGATTGGGGACTCAGGTGAGTCTTAGCACAGCATTCCATCCTCAGTCTGACGGACAGGCCGAGCGTACTATTCAGACGCTGGAAGATATGCTACGGGCATGTGTTATTGATTTCAGAGGTAGTTGGGATGATCATTTGCCGCTTATTGAATTTTCTTATAATAATAGTTATCATTCCAATATCCAGATGGCACCGTATGAAGCCTTATATGGTAGAAAGTGCAGATCTCCGATTGGTTGGTTTGATGTGGGTGAAACAAAGTTGATCGGGCCTGATATGATCCAGCAAGCAGTCGATAAGGTAAAACTCATTCGGGAACGGTTATTAGCAGCTAAGAGTCGACAGAAATCATATGCAGATAAACGACGTCGACCATTAGAGTTCCAGGTTGGTGACTGGGTATTTCTGAAAGTGTCGCCTATGAAGGGTGTAATGAGATTCGACAGAAAAGGAAAGCTCAGTCCGCGATATATTGGGCCTTATCAGATTATTCGGAAGATAGGCGAGGTTGCCTACGAGCTAGACTTACCATCTGATCTGAAGGCAGTACATCCGGTATTTCATGTGTCAATGCGCCGTAAGTGTATTGGTGATCCTTCCAGAGTATTCCCCATAGAGGATATTCAGGTAACGGAGGAATTGTCTTATGAAGAACAACCTATAGCTATTCTGGATCGTCAGGTGAGGAGACTACGCACCAAAGATGTACCCTCTGTTAAGGTCTTGTGGCGAAATAATAATAAAAAAGAAATGACCTGGGAAGTGGAGGACGAGATGAAGAAGAAGTACCCTCACTTGTTTCCTATGCCTCCAGGTAATCTAAATTCCGTAATTGGTTATGTTGATTAATGAATGATTTATTTGTGCTGTCCATATAAAAAGAAACTCCCCCGAAATGCTTGTAAGACTTTATGAGGCTAATTTAACATTCGAGGACGAATGTTCTAAAGGGGGGGAGGATGTTATATCCCATATTTTTGCATATAAGGAAAATTCGAAACAATTTTGACTTGTAAGAAATAAGGCCATAATTTGATTTTTTTTCAATATATTGGTGTTGTTCATGAAATGTGGATGTGGAAACATGGAGGAAGGTCAAGGGCAAAATGAGAAATTTTAGAAATTAGTTTCGGGAATTTCAAGATAAGACCCGCAACAAGTTGGGCTTAAATGAAATGAAAAAAAAAAAAAAGAACAAAGAGGCCCAAATAGAGGGTGGCCGGCCATAGTCAATTAAAAAGGGCCCAAGCCCATAAATTAATTAAACTCATGTATTAAAAAGGAAGAAGGGGTCACAACTAGTCATCTTGTTTGGAAGATTCAAGAACAACAAATTTGAGAGGAGAAAAAGAAAGGCCTCACGGCCAAGGAGAAAAAAAAATCTTGGAGCTCAAATCTTTGGTTCAAAATTCATCTCTTTTGAATTCCTACTAAGTTGGAAACCCTCTTCAATGTGATACAAATTTGGAGGCAAGAGAGTACTTTTTTTTATCAAGTGGAAATTCTTGAAAAAGGTAAAGATGTTTACTCTTTTTATCTTGGAAGAATTTTATATATATGTTGTAGTATATGGAAGTGAATGTAAAGTATGAGAATTTTGTGTTATGGGTATGTGTGTGTGTGGCCGAAAATGGGTGTGATGGAGAGGAATGATCAAATTTTATTTATTATGTTAATTGTGTTGTAATGGCCTTTTAATGCAAATGGAAGAATTCTAGTTCAAGTTGGCATGAGAAATTGGTTGTTGAGTTGTTCTAGGAAATTTTGTGATTTTATGTTAGATTTATGTAATTATGGAAATGGAATTGTTAAAGTGCAAATTGTGGTTGTTGTTGATGAAATTGGAAGATGAAAGATGTGTTGTGAATGTTGTGTCGAAGGTTGGAGATTCCGGATGAATTCTAGTCTTGATGATTTATTTTTGTATATTTTATAGAATGGTATGAAATGCCTTGAAATGCTTTTGAATGATCTTGAATTGGTAATGAATGTGTAAGTGTCGATATTGGCTTGAAAAATTCGTAGTTGAATTGAATGTCGATGAATTATGTTGAAAGGAAGGTTACTAGTGTTGGAATGCATTTTTGATTGGTTTTGATGTTATTGGTTTGGTTGTTGGTAATGTTGGTATGGTTGTTGATGAATTTGGCCGAGTTTAATTCTCGGGGATGTTGAATTTACAAGGGAGGTGCTGCCGAAATTTCGGTAGACAGATACTAATTAGAATTAAAATTATAAGTACTTGTAGCTAATATTTGGTAATCAATAATATTATTGTAGCTATTGGAAAGCCCGAGACTTGAGTCGGGATTTATTAGCGAGCGATCGGAATTTGGTTAGCGAGTGTTCGAGGTATGTAAAGCCTAGCTTTCTTTCTTTTTGGCATGACCTTTATGAAATGAACAAATGACATATACGTATGCTTCTAAAGGAGAATTCTATTCTTAGAGCCATTAGGATGGCCGATGTCTTTGATCTCCCCAAATTATTTCATATGATTTGCTACGAAATTATGATGTCCAAAAGATTCTAGTTGGTATGTTCCGAATGATGTCCGAAAAATATTTGAAATGGCTAAAGTTTGGATACATGTATTTTGATATGATTCTGAGGCTCCGTTTGATTTGCTCCATAACGTTCCTTGGAAGCTCCTTATTATAAATGATACTTGAATTTATAAGAATGACTTATGAAATATTTTTAGAAGGTTCAGTACTTCGAAAATTTGTAATTCTCTCATACTAATCCCAATCGATCCGAATCTTATTTGAGCATTCAGATGTCTGTAAAAATATTTGGCTATCGAGTTTGAATATGTATATTCTGGATATGTGCATATGATTTTTAAGGCTCCGTTGGAAGTACTCTATAATGTTATTTGAAAGCTCCTTAAAAATATATGATACTTAATTTTCAAGAAAATGACCTATGAAGTGTTTTTCGAAAGCTTTGTAATTTAAAGGCTCGCAATTTTTGTATAATAATTCCGATGGACTCTATACTTACTTTGAGCCTTCTACTATCGGTATATATATTCATTCGTCGAGTCTTGGAATTTATTTATTTGTGTGCATATGGTTTCCGCACTACTCCGCTCGTGCCTACTACTATGATGTCGTTCGCCGGATCCCGGGCCGGTTTTGTGATCGTGCGCACTATGTTATATTCGGCAGTATGATGTGTTACGGTTCCCGAGACCTCGCCATAGGGCCGGGTACCGCTCATATACGGCGTTATGATGTGATATGGCATATGATATGTTCTGATGATGATGTGATATGTTATGATGATACGATATGTTCGGGGATTGTACGGGGATTTGAAACTTTCTGGAGTATGATGTGTTGTGGCGCCAACGTCGGAGTGGCGACCACGTTCCTGAGCCTTATGCATGATTTTTATTTGCATTATTTATGTTTTTCAGAACAAGTTTGATATACTGATTTTGTAATCACTTTCCGTACTCCTTATCTCCCTTATGATTTGGATTTCTGGACTCTATGCTTTACATACTCAGTACATCTTTCGTACTGACCCCCTTTCTTCGGGGGCTGCGTTTCATCCCCGCAGGTACAGACGTTTGTTCTGGTGACCCGCCAGTGTAGGATATATTCTGTTACTTTGGAGTGCTCTTTTGACTCGGAGCCCATACTTTTGGTAAAGACCTTTCATTGTATATGTCTCTGTATATATGTATGACTATCTGGGGTACGGCGGGGCCCTGTCCCGTCATGTAATTCTGTTATGTTTTGTAGAGGCCTGTAGTCATATATGTGGGTCATGAGTCGTGTTTGTTCGTTTCTGTTTATGATCTGTGCCTTAAGCGGTCCCGGTTGCTGTATGGCCAAAACGGCTCATATGTTTGTATATCTGGGCGATGTGTATTCCGCCAGCCTACCGTATTTGATGTGATATTTCTGTACAGGCAACCGCTTAAGATGACATTTGTTCTTAGTATCTGTTTGAAATAACGTATGTTAAATCTGAATGAATCTTTGATATGTCGATCTGGTACGTAAGTCAGTTTGGGTGTCCAAATAGGGCACCAGTCGCGACCCACAGAGCTGGGTCGTGACAGTCAAATTCCAACATTACATAAGTAATTAGTTCCAATGTAAGTTAAGTAAGTAATTCAAAAGAAAGGGAAAATATAAGTCTATAGCCTCATTCACAACGAAATTCTACTTTAATAACGCCACTCGTTATATGCCAAGTTTGTTAATGACTCATTCTTTCCAATATTAAGAGGTGTAGTTTTAAAATTAGAATAATAACACGGTTATGCTAAATGAATAAAATAAAAAAATAAGAAAAATACGAGCAATTACATAGAACCACAAGAAGTAAAGGTTAAAGGAAATGAAAAATAAATAATATAAAAAGAAAAATACATTTTAAAAAAAATAAAAATAATTAAAAGTAAAAATAAAAATAGAAATTAAAATAATAGAAATTAAAAATAAATTAAAAATCAAAATAAATTAAAATAATAGAAATAAAAAATAAAAAGAAATTAAAATAAACAAAAAAGAAACAAACTAAAAATGATTACCTTATATAAACAGTGTAATTGTTGTGTTACCCCCTCCTACACCTGCCGCTGACGGTTAGCTTTCCATCATTGCATTGTCACATAATTCTAAGGATGATGTGAATTTTGATATGCTACATTTGGTCATATGAGCCTAAAACAAATGGATAAGTCCACTTGTGAACATTATTTAGTTTGAAAAAGTTAATAGAAAATCATTTAATAACACGATCAAGATTGAATTCTCATTTCCATGAATGTGAAAATATGGCAAAGATCTAATTTCACCATATTAATTGATAAAATTACTCGTTTTGGAAAGTCTCAACTTACACCTTGTGTCTTGGGGTTCATATCCCGTCGCATGATATTCTACTAAAATGAGATTCCACTAAAATGAGATTCCACAAAAGTGAGGTATTACGTACTTTATTTAAACATTTGAAATCTTCATTCACAATGACGGGAGTTGGAGCCAGCAATTTTCCCTTGAATTGTGGTGCCTGGATTATGTCCTGGAAAAATGGAAGAAGTATAGTAGTCTCAAATCTGCTTTAAAATACTAATACATAATTTGCCAAAGAAAAAAGAAGAGGTTATATGGATATCACTGTTTAAACTTATAAATGTAAAATACGTTCTCATTATAAGAGAACTTATAAATGCATTCATTGTCTTTATAAGAATATAAGAATCGTCTCCATGCATGTGCTCATAATATATTACATAACTCCTTTGAACTCTTTTGTAATAACTGAGTAGTGAGCTAGCTAGCTGAGAAGTTAAGAGAAGCAATTCCTTCAAACTGATATACAACATTGCTTTCTCTGCTGGGCAGTAACTAAACTTTAAGTTGTAACTTGAAGACCTGGTGGCACAGGAATTTCATCGGAATGTCCTGAGATGCAGAGATTGCCATGATTATCCTGCTCCCAATAAACCTCAACCATAACGCCTCTAGGGTTCTCCGAGGACGTTGTTCCTAGGATCTCTGCATACTTCGATCCTACTGGTAACTTCATTGCATTGTAAGGCCAATTAATCACTTTGTTTTTCATCTGTTGATAGACATATTTTTCATTTTCTTTTTAGAAGTTTCCAAAGTGAAGCACTTACCTGGAGAGTAGTTCCGGATGCTAAAGTGAGCGTCTTGATGCTTCCTTCAGATTGAGCCTCTTCTAGCTCTGCCTTCTTTGCCATGTTCAAGAACACTTCTTCTAGTGTCGTTAGACCTATCTGGATATTTAGTATGCCAAACTCCACTTTTCTATTTTCTAGCTCTACAAAGAATTTCTGATGCAGGCGCGCCAATAATATCAGGATAAAGTTTGAGTACTTACACACATGTTAGCAGAAAATGAGAATCCCTCAAATAGTAACTTACTTCTAGTTGATTCTCCTTCTCGTGAGGGATGACAAAAGTCGAGAAAGATTTATCTTCCTCTTTCAGTGTGACATCTAAATGCTGCAAATCAAATAACTTAAGTCTAGAGCAAGGGTTTGTTTGTAAAAGAAAAATCTCAAAAAAGTGCTCTAACTAAATGGACCTGTCTGAAGAATTGTTTGACAGCCTCACAGTTCCCGTCTATCACATTAGCATCAGCAATTTTATTCAAACTAACTTTAGTAATAAAACCAGCTCCAAATTGAGACTTCAACGTGGTTGATGTCCCAATACAGCGAAGTCTGCCCTTTGCCATAATTCCAATTCGATCTGATAAAATATCAGCTTCCTCCATAGAATGTGTTGTCAGAATGATTGAACGCCCTTGCTTTGCACCCTCGATCACACTCCAGATATGCCTCCGAGTTACAGGATCCATACCAGTTGTCTACAAGTTCAAGATACTTCAGGATAAAGAAACCATACATATGCTACTGTAATATTAAAAAGATTTGCATACTGATTCATCCAAAAAGAGGAGCTTCGGATTTCCAATCAATGCTATTGCTAAACTGAGGCGACGTTTCATTCCACCACTATAGCCACTGGCTCTAACTTTGGCTACATCATCAAGTTTCACATCAGCCAATAAACTTTTAGCTTCCTGCCGTTCATGTAAATGAAGAGGCTTTTTGCTGCACCCCGTAGGTTCGTACGTGAAAATTTATAAGTGTACTGGACGTTCTAAGTACGGTTACTGGAGTTACCTTCAAGGATATATGAGATTATATGCACCAACCTTACGGTTACGAGGGTTTAAGTTCATATAATAAGCTATGGAAGATCCCAAGATCAAGCAAATCGAAGAAAATAAGTTTCTCAAAAATTTGGAAAAAGTTGACAGAATTTTGGGTCAACTGTGGAAGGGTATATCTCCTAGTATATTAAGAGTTTTAAGGTGTTCCAGAAGCCTAAAATGAAGTCCGTCGAGTCTAGTTTCTAACGCAACAAACCGCTCGTCGATACGATATCGGACTAGAGAATTATGGACGTTACAAGTTCAGCTGACCGAGCAGAAACGCGTGCTACAGCAACTGCTACAGCAACCGACCTGCTACAGTGCTGCTACAGTACCCGACCCGAACCACACTTATAAATACCCCTCTAACCCATTAATTTTCATATATTCCACCATTTTCTCATTCTCCGCTCTTCTAGAGAACTCTTGAGAGTTCTACAACTTTCCATAACCCTCCATAATTTTCTATAATTCTCCCTAATTTTCCACAATACTCCCTAATCTTTCATAACCTTTCCAAATCATCAAGAGAGAATATTAACATCAAAACCTCAAGGAAAATTTATGGAAGATAATTGTTCTTGTTTCATCTTAAGGTGGTGTTGAACTTGATCTTGGAAAGGGTGAATAAAGTGAAGTCCTTCTACTATAAGGTATGTTCTTGCTATTATTTACATGATTAAGATGATATAAAGGGTTAGCAATTCTTGGAAAGGAAAGAATCATAGGAGAAAAATCATAAAGAGTTGAATTAAAGTTGATGGCCATGAGGTGAGTTTGAAAGAGAATTTTGGATTAATTTGAAACTAATTGAATATAATTCTTTGATTATGGTATTATGGATGTTGTTATGGTTGGTTTGAATGTTGGAGAAACATCGTGTGGGATGTTTTATGGAATATATTGGTATTGATATGGTTGTTGATGTTGTTGGTATTGTTTGGGAGTTGTTTTGGTATTTGGAGGAGGTAAGGAATATAGGGGAGATGCTGCCGAAATTTCGGCAGATTCTAGAAAGATTTATTTGAAAGACTAAGACAAGCGTATAAAGGTGAGTCTAACAATAGTATAAATTTTCTTGAATATAGATTTACGAGCCTGGGAGGACAAGCGTTGAGTAGTTAAAGTTAAGGCGACCAAAAAGGTATGTTAAGGCTTGTCCCTTTCTTTCAAAGGCATGATTCCTATATTATGATTCCATAAATGTTTCCATAACCGCCTTGCTTTCAAAAGCTAGAAGTTTATGACTCCTAAAGATTCTTACGATGTTAAATGAAAAATGTTCTATGATGATTGTGACGATGATGATGACTCTCTTCTAGAAACTCCGAAGCTATGATTTGAGAGCATTATTTTTTTTAAAAAAAACAAATATGCCCGGATGGGCCTTATATTTATTTAGAGGAAAATAAATAGGTCCAACAAAGGAAATAAAAAGCAAATGACCGGCCCAAATAAATTACATTTGACCCCATTTCCAAATTGGGACTATCTGGTATGGTTGCCCTATTTCCACGGTGCATTGTCTGAATCCACCTCTCTCTAAAAATGAGAGCTTCTTCTTCTTCGTCAATGTTCCTCTCTTTTGATTAATGTGACCATTGCAAAGCTTCAAGCATGGAATCAAACTTACCATTGCGTGTGTTGACTTCAGTGATCTAGACCAGCAAGACTTCATCATCTCTTTTTTTTTTTTTTTGCTTTCTCCAGTTCGTCGTCTTTGTCACTCCAAGGCTCAAATCTTCTGGTTGCACCAGATTCAATGCCCTCATCTTCTTCCTTGTCTTCGTCGCTGCTCATCTGGTAATTCGTCCCCTTAGTTCTTTTTTTTTTTTTTTTTTAAATGCATGTTATTTGAATTGGAATTGTTGAAAACCACTTCTTTCTCTGTTGAATTGCATGTACTGCTGTGTTGTTGATTTCTCTGCCCTTGAGGTTGGCCGATGTTGTTGACTCACCCCCAGCTGACTCTGAGTTTCTTTTCTCTGTAAGTGACTCTGTAAGTTCCATATTTTCCACCTTTGATGCATCTTGAACTTCTGTGAATGTTGTATACTCCATCTATCCATGACTTATATTCATGTAGATTTAATTTTAGCCCACTTGATTGAGTATCATAAGATACTAATACCACAAATAAGGCATCAATCAAATCCATTTGGTCTAAGTCATGAATGAGAATTTGAGTTTCTGTTCTTCTCCTGTGCTGCCATTGTTTTACCTGTATGAAACTTGTTTCAGCTTGTGTGTGTGAATTGTGTCGTGTCCCTTCAAATTTGTGTCTTCTGGTTGAGATGGACCTGCAAAATAAAACACCCCTTGTTAGTAAAAACCACCATGTTCTCCTCCCAAAGGATTTGAACATGGCGATAAAATCTTTCTGTTGCTCCTTTTTTAGATCCAAATCCCCATTCTGCATCTGTTCCCCCTATCTCTGTATCCTCACTCTCAGATATGGAATCTGAGTTTTGTCACTGTTGAGGATTTTTCTACATGTTGAACTTAGGTCCCGAAAACCATGACATTCAACATTAGCTTCATCCAGTGCTTGATTAGCTAGAGCATCTGCCAGCTGGTTTCCTTCTCTCAAAATATGACTAAATAGAATAGTCTTATTAGCTTTTAGTTCCAAAATCTCCTCTATCCAACTTGCTATCCCCCAAGGAGGTTTCCATCCTTCCAGTAGAATTTTGTACACTATCTCACAATCAGTTTGGACTATAATATTGTCCAGATTCTCATTTTTGCAATATCTCATGGCCTGCAGAATTGCCATAACCTCAGCATCAATATTAGTAGTTATTCCAATCTCTGTAGCATAAGCATATCTCAGATCCCCTTCATTATTTCTCAAACAAAATCCATATGCACTCCTACCAGGGTTCCCCCTTGAAGCCCCATCTGTATTACATAAAAACCACCCTGTTGGGGGAAATTTCCACTTCTTGATTTGAGAGCATTATGAGATTATTGAGCCATTCCATGTATCTTCCTGATCTTACTTATTGTTGATGGTCTCATCTCATGTCATTCGTTCCTTCGAGGTGAGATATAGCGAAGATAACAATTCTATTTTCAGTGCTACCTAAATTCATGATTCTCGAGACTCCCGTGACATCATTGATTTCATCTTACGCTGGTTGATCCTTCAAGGAATGATATGATGATAATGGTAATGCTAATGATGATGTTGATTTCATTTATGTATTTTTATGTGTATGTATGTATGCATTGCATCCCACTGATCAGCTGGGGATAACACCGCGCCTATATGGCCGGGCAAGATAACACCGCGCCTATACGGCCGGGCAAGATAACACCACGCCTATACGGCCGAGCAAGATAACACCGTGCCTATAAGGCCGGGCAAGATAACACCGCGTCTATATGGCCGGGCAAGATGCTATATATATTACCGTGCCTTAATGGTCGGGCAAGATGCTATATATATTACCGTGCCTTAATGGCCGGGAAAGATGCTATATCTATTACCGTGCCTTAATGGCCGGGCAAGATGTTATATATATTACCGTGCCTTAATGGCCGGACAAGATATTATATATGGATATGTATGGAAAAGGTTTTTTTCTTTTAAAGCTAAGCATGCACGACATTCGCCTTAAAAGGGCATTCGGAGGCATAGATTGATCTCTTTTATATTACTTTATCTTCATACGTTCATTATATTATTTTCCATGTTCGGTATCTCTTACTATGTTACTATTCATGCCTTACATACTCAGTACATTGCTCGTACTGACGGACGCTGCGTTCATGCCCGCAGGTGTAGATAGACGAGACGAAGATCTTTCATCGTAGGCTACCTTCAGGTACCAGTTTTGATTGGTGAGCTCCACTTCTTCCTGGAGCATTGCCGAGTCTGAGCCTATATATATATGAATTGTGTTAAGGGTACGTCGGGGGCCCTGTCCCAACTTGTATACTTCAGTCATGTTCATACAGGCTTTGCAGACAGTTCCTATGTACAGCTTAGTCATAGTGTGACAAAAGTAATGTCGGCATCATGGGTCTATTGTACATTTACTTATGCATGATATTATGTTCATATTTGGCCTGTTGATCTTATTGTTGCCATTCGAGACATAGAGGATGTGAGTTGTAAGTTGGTTCGCTCGGTTTCCACAAGGTGCCGGGTGCCAATCACGCCTTACCTAGGGTGGGGTGTGACACTTTTAATGACGGAAATCATATGGAATTACCCCGATCAAACAAATGCAAGAATAATTGAAATTATGTTTCCCCGATCAAACAAATGCAAGAATAATTGAAATCTTGTTTCAATCAGTAATTTTACTTGGAATGAATATATGATTGCAGAATATAATGCAGATAGTGAATAGATAGATACAGATGTTAGATGGTTAATTCTTACCTCCAATAAGGAAAAGGAATAAAAGCTAGAGGATGCATGAAGTTATGATAAGTGGCAGCTGCCATTATTGAGTCTGGAAGAAGAAAAGGGCAGCTGCCATTATTCTGTGATAGATAGGATGGTGATAAATGATCTTATTTTTGGAAGCTTCCAGATATAAAGAGGAGTCCGCGATACATAATTCTAGCAGTTACACAACACACTGTAAATACAATTCTTTGTAAGGATCCCACATTCTTTGTAAGGATCCCACAATGTATAGAATTAGACTTATCTAATCCCAACTTGCTTTTGAGGAGATAAGGTTTTATGTCCCCCTCCTTTGTATATTTATCTTTTGGTTACGCTAGTACACTGTAGGAGTCTAGGCCATACCCTTCCACCACAAGATAAAAAAGGGCAGCCCGATGCACAAAGCATCCCGTGTTAGCAGGGCCCGCGGAAGGGCCGCACCCTTGCCACCACAAGATAGATTTTATAAAATTTAACAATATTGTTTCGTACGCTCACCAATCTTTTTGATGTTGGAGATAAGCCCTTGATGCTGGCGAAGATTTCAAGGTGCTCTTCTCCAGAAAATGCATCCCAAAGAGTGTCAAACTGCAAAACATGGTGAGCAAATGCTACTTTTTAGGAAGCAACCTATGGACCACATAACTTGAATTGAATAGTAAATGGATACGGGACTACCTGTGAGTAGATTCCAATTAACTTTCTTATGTTTAAAATACCAACCGCACTTCGAATAGAATTTCCATATACTAATGCTGTTAAAAAAATGTCAGTTACATAATTGTTCTTTTCCCGCTCAAACCAAATATTCATTTGTAAAGTTGAACTACTTAAAAAATATTACCATCTCCACGAGTCACTGGAATTATACCAGTTAAGCAACCAATTGCAGTTGTTTTGCCCGCTCCATTGGGTCCGAGGAGACAGAACAGTTGGTCCTTCTCAAGACTTAACCAAAGATCCTGAAAAAAGAGTGCACCTTTCAGCACTAATAGTCCATTACATGTTATGGTGAAATGCTGGAAGGAAAAAAAAGAAGCTCCTGTGTTTGCTGGCTTGATATTGAAGGTATCACGCTGTGTAGCAGGGGATCTGGCTCAGCCGAAAGGGGATAGGTTTGATGGTAACAAATTCTAGATGGTGCCTTCTATTATTTCACGCTAAGTGATTAAATACGAAAGGAAAATTAGAGTAATCTCATTACGAGGAAAGGCAGAGAAAATCATTGATGGTTTCAGTTTCCACTAATTCAATGTTTAAGCCTAAATGAGAAGACTTATTGCTCCGATAGAACATTCAACTTTAGCCAAAAAACTATTTGAAGTGAAAAGAGTATAGGGAAATTTACCTGGACAGCTCTGTAAGGTTTCTTAATCTTGCATGTACAGTAAAGACAGCATAGGCAGCAAGAGTGGCAACTTAAGCTCATAGATCCAGAATATGTCTTAGAAAGGCCCTGTAGCTGAACAGCAACATTGGGATCAATTATGCCTCCCTTTACTTGTTCTTTCACTCTGGTTTCCTCGTCAAGAACACCCTCATTATCTTGAATGAAACTGTCATTTGACGGTGCAGAACCAGAACCTAAAAAAGGGGAATTTTCTGAAATAGCAACCGAGACAGAGCTTGGTTTTTAAATGAAATCAATAGGAAACTAATAAGGAAATGCGACTTAATTTGAAATTCCAGTACCTTCCGGTTTCTCTTCACTTCGTCCTGTCCAATATCCAGGTTTTATAAAGTAGAAAAAGGGTTTTCTTACACATGCTGAGTTGGGTATGATATTGTCAAGGTAGATAGCCAAAACAAGCCACAAGAAGAAGGTTGATATAAGCCATCGATAACAGTGGAGCTGGCAAGACAAAAGAAGTTTAGGAAATGGTCAATCAACCTGATCTTAGAAAGAATAAAGAGGGTACAAAATTTAAGCATGCATAAAGAAGATAAGACACGTTTTAAGGTCAATTTTCATCTGGAATGTATTGAATTTCAGAAAAGGACATGCATTATTATCCAACAATTTGTCAATAGGGAGGTAATACATTCTTCAGCTGAAACTAAAAAAAGGGAATCCAAAAGGCTACCATACCATTGAGTAGCATGATTCATTCAAGTCACATCCTGATAACCTGCTCCAGCTGATCCCATCTTCTGATAATATATTCATGCTTCCAGCGAAAGGATTAGGTGGAAAAAAAGACCAAAGTATTCTTCTATATCTTGTTTTAAAGCTTGTTTCAGCATAGATATACGATGAAAATAGCTGAAACACAATAAAAAAAAAACAATTCACAATAAGCAACTTTGTAGTTCTTAAGTTTTAGAGTTCTGAAAATTGACTTGCCTGAGTCCCAACACCAAGTACAAATATAGCAAAGCCAGCAGATGTGGTCGAAGAGGACTTGCGGATTAAGCATTAGGAAGGCAAAACCAACCTAGCCCAACAAGATGCAGGATGTTTTCAGAATGTGGCTAAGTTAGACATAGCTCTCTATTTAAAGGAGGAAACTCACCATGTTGAGTTCGAAAAGAAAGAACAAAAGTAGTACAATCATAAAGCTGTTTCTCAAGAAGAGGTGAAGCTGAAACATCATGCCAAACAGAACTATAAGGAGTGAGGAAATGAATGCCTTAAGTCCTTCCCATATGAGCCACGAGCACCAATACGCGGAGTCATAAAGTCCCATCACAGTCATTGCCTGAAATATAAAATGGGAGAAAAAGTTGAATACTCTGTAATAAGCTATATTCCATAAGTTAGTAATAAGATTCCACAGAACCAATTTTGTTCTAAGCAGCAATTAGAATGTAATTGTGCATAGTAGGTGGCAGGGGCGGAGCTAGGTAGGCTCCAAGGGGTTCATCCGAACCCCCTCGGCAAAAAATTACACTGTATATACAAGATTAAAATTATTTTCTTATGTATATATAGTAAATGTTGAACCCCCTTGGCTTCTTCTTGTATTTACTTCTTCATAGTTTTGAACCCCCTAGGTGAAAATCCTTGCTCCACCACTGGTAGGTGGTTTATGCATAATAACTTTCTAATTAATATTTCCAATATCCGATGATTTCTCGACTCTGAACAATGTTAGAAAAAAACAAGAGAAACTGTGTGAAATCTCTTTCGCAATAACAATTGATCAATCACCTGCCGAAGTTTGAGCTCCTTCTCAAGAACCATTAAGCTAATCTGAAACACAAAACCCAACATAGAAATAGCATAGAAGAAGATTGGACTGAACAGAACAACCAATGGCATATTGCCCAGTGAGTCATCGTTTTGTGATGCATCCGGATATTCTAATGCAGGATGTGCAAATTCCTTGAGACCTACATTCCAGCTGAACTCTGAATCTGTGAAAAGGGGTTCACAATCTTATTGATCAGAAGGTTTATTGTAATAGTTAAAGATAAGAAGCCACTAAACTTTCTTATGCCTGTGAAAAACTAAAATGACTGTAGTGAAGTTAAATTGTTATATTACGCTACCTTTAAGCAAAGACCTCGCAATTTCACGAGATGCAGCTAACTGGAGGGGAATCAGGAGTTTGAAAGTAGGATCTTCAGGTTGCCTTGGAACCAGAATATATGTAGAAGTATTTGTTACTACACCATAGCTTATAACTGTGGCATTCCGTTCCACGAAATGCAAAGCTCCAGGAGTACGCATTGGATCATTGAGAAGCCAATTGGTCAATTCATCTTTCGTTCTAAATGACTTAACCTGCAAAAGAAAAGAGTTTAAAGCATGTGCTTGCTACTACAGCATCATTCCAAACAACAGTTGAGAAGCAGTGGCGGAACCAGAATTTTCACTAGGGGTTCAAAAATATGAAGAATTAAATACACAAAGAAGCCGAGGGTTCAACATCTACTATATATACAAAAAAAAAAATCTTGTATGTACACTATAATTTTTCGCCAAGGGGGTTCGAACCCCGGGAGCCTACCTAGCTCCGCCCCTGTGCGCGGGTCCGGCGAAGGGTGGGACCACAACTGCCCATAAATAGAAAATACTCAAAGAAAAGATTGACAGGAATTAGCAATGGTTCTACTTACCTTGGTAGTGGGAATGGATCTACCAGGATTATTAACAAGAATTTGATTAACAATAGATTGAATTCTTTGGTTTCCACTTCCACTCCATACAAAATCATAACATGGCCTCTTCATAAAGCACTTGTGTGCACATGGAGGTATCGTTGGGTTAATAATTGGCTTAGGGTCAGTGACACTCCCAATTGCAAATGGATATTTTCCCTTATAATCCATTGCTTTTTGTATTCCAAACAAAAGACCCATAAACAAGAATGAAGAAACGTTGCTCTCTTGCTTCTCATAGAGATGAGCAAGTTTTTCTTCAGTAAAGACACCGTTTGTTGCCAAAACAAATGAAATCCTTTCTGCAGCTCCATTTCCATGTCATGCAAATTAGAGAAGAAGTAACCCTTTTTGTAAAGAAAAAAAAAAAAAACTGGGATTGAAAGATGGAAATGCGAGTCTCTAAGTGGGAGTTTGGCCTAAAAATTATTCCCTTTTTTCCGAAATTTTTATTCACTTTACTTTTTTCGAAATTATATTCCGGAATACTGAAAATAAAAAAAATCAAAAATAAAAAATTTTCAATTTTTTTCACTTTTTTACATTATATTTTACCAAAAATTACAATTTTAAAAATTATGATCAAATACAACTCTAACTCCAATTTCAACTTTAAAAATTCCAAAAAAAGTGATTTTTTTTTTATATATTTATGGCCAAACGGGCCCTAAGTTTGGTAAACAAGTGTTTTAAATGTTACTGACTTGATTTCCGCCAATTTTCAGTTACGTTTTGTGAATTGACTGATCTACCCTTGACAGATAAGTATGATTAGCCAAAAATCAGTTTTTTTTTTTTTTTTTAAGATTGGAAAATTCAAACAAAACTATGACTCTGTCGTGTTGTTGGAAGACAAGACAAAAAGGCCAAACAGACCGTGCATTGAGACTCTGACTGAGATACTAGAATCTGAAGTAACAAGACTTAAAAATAAATGATAATGAAAAGATAAGATTACATATTAAATTATGGGTGAAAATCATTTTCACTCCCAATTTTGCTTTAAAAATTAAATCCCCCTCAATTTTGAATAATAGATATTCTCCCCCGTTTATTCTAATTGACTTTTTTAAATATCTTTTTACCCCTTACATTATCAACTTTTGTCTTCTTTTTTTTACTTCTTAAAATCATGATATTTTTCTCCTTTTTTAGTCTATATAACAAACTTCCTATAAAAAATAAATGTATTATCTTCTGCGAGAAGAAAAAGGTTAGAAATACTAATTGAGTATATAAATTAATGATGTTTTATAATGAAATAAATTAGCAAAATAAAAAATAATAATTTTATTAATAATTATCAAAACTCTAACATCTATTTATACAAGTGAAAATAACAGGGAATAATAACTTTATAAATATATTTCAATGTAGGTAATACAAAAAAGATTAATAAAATTGAGACAATTTTTTTAAAATTATTTTATACTGTAAATGAGTTTTAAATTATAATTTAAGAAATATTCCACTAATGACAACCAAAACTTGTTTATTTTTATAGACAATAGAGAATAAGAGAGAAGTGAAACTTAAATATATATACACATTCATGTAAAAACATATATGCATACTTAATACATATAATATTGAAATAACAATCTTAAAAAATACCATTAGATTTTGTGACAAATTCATAAAGATATTATTCTGCTTAAAATATTAATGAACTAAAATAAGAATCTATAAACACCTTTGTTAAAATAAATTGAGTATATATAATATAAAAATATATTACATAAATGGAGGATTGAAAATAACAAGGGTGAAACAAACATTTCATAGGATAAAGGGAGAAGAATGTCTATTGTTCAAAGTTGAGGGGGAGTTTGATTTTTAAAGCAAAATTGGGGGTGAGAATGATTTTGACCCGTTAAATCATAGTAACACATTTTTGAAAGGTTTGATTTTTTTGACGTAAAAATAAATGATAATGAAAAGATCAGATTACATATTAAATCATAGTAACACATTTTGAAAGGTTTGATTTAAAAAAATATATATATTTCACTAATAATAGAATTCAAATAATTCTCAACGGGACAAATATCTATCATTTTAGCACAAAAACCATAGTATGTTGTCAAGCTTTTTGGAGCCCAACATTTGTTTTTCCTCAAAAAGTGCTTATTTTTTAAAAGTGAGGTGTTTGACTAAATTTTTGGGAAAACATAAGTGCTGCTGGAGAGTAGCAGAAGCTGTTTTTCATAAACTAAAAAGAATATTTTTTCTCTAAAAGCAGTTTTGAAAAAATATACTCCCTACATTTCAATTTATATGAACCCATATGACTGGGCACGACATTTAAGAAAGAGGAAAGACTTTTGAAACTTGTGGTTCAAAATAAACCTTGAAAATTTGTATGGCTGTAAAATCATTCATAAAGTGAATTTGTTTCCAAATTAGGAAAGAGGTCATTCATTTTGGCACGGACTAAAAAGAAAACAGGTTCAAACAAATTGAAACAGAGGGAGTATTTAGAAGCACTTTGTAAAAGTTTGATCAAACACTAATTGTTGCTCAAAAATGCTTTTTAAATCAACTTGCCAAACATCAACTGCTTAATTCTCACCAAAAGTACTTTTTTAAAAAACAATTTTGAAAAAACATTTTTCAAAATAAACTGATTTTAAAAGTTTGGTCAAACAGACTAATTTCAATATTTAGTTTGTTGGATCTAGCGTACTTCCTAGTTAATTATCCATATAAAAATAAGAAAAGTTAACTTTTCTAACTATCATATATATTACTCCCTCCGTTTCAATTTATATGAACTCATTTGACTAGGCACGACATTTAAGAAAGAGGGAAGACTTTTGAAACTTGTGGTTCAAAATAAGCCTTGAAAATTTGTGTGGCTGTAAATCATTCATAAAGTGAATTTGTTTCCAAATTAGAAAAGAAGTCATTCATTTTGACACAGACTAAAAAGGAAATAAGTTCAAACAAATTGAAACAGATGGAGTATATATTATTATCTTATGCTACTATATAAAATGAGGATAGGAGAACTAAATTGTAATTGTAGTTGATATTCGTTCAGACATTCTACACTCCCTGCAGAAAAAATAGAGAGGAATAATCTGTGTATTCACTTGTTGAATAATAAGTTACTCGCTGTGTCCCAATTTATGTGGCACTTTTCGTTTCCCGAAATTCAAATTATATGAATTTTGATCATGATGTATTTTTTCATCAAATTGATATGAGAAAAATTACAATTTATAGTACTTTTCATGTAGTTTTCAAATATATAAATTTTAATGTTAAAATATCGAGTTAATTTAATCCAATTTAGCTTCAAAGTTTAGTGAAATTGACTCTCGAAAAGCGAAAAGTGCCACATAAATTGGGATGGATATGGATTACAATGGTTGCCTTTTATATTGATACTAGTCTCTATAAACGTACAACTACACATTACAAAAAATATTAGGTAATATTATTTGTAACTACATACATTAATTTAATAACAAAAATGGTCCTATAGTATAAATTATAATTCACTTAATATTTCTTTGAAAATTAAACCAAATTGAATTATAAGAATATCTTTTAATTTTAAGAATATTTAGTTATTTATTATGAATAAATTTAAGTTTTCAAAAAAGTGAAATATACTATTTTTTTTTTAAACTCACTTCCTCACGTAGCTGTAATTTTTTATGACTTCATGGAAGTTTTCATGATGAAGAAACAATTTCAACTATCTTATTTTCTTCAACATAAAGATTTATATCTACCGACTAGCAAAAGATAATCAATTGATTTTATGATAACTATTCTTGTTTTTTCTGATCCTCCTATTTTATTTAAGCATATCCGTATTGATTCCCAAAAAAATATCCTAACCGATGGTCATTCAACTTTGAGTTTATCACAGAAAAGTCCTTTTCTATTTTTGTTACTAAAAATCATTCAACTTAAAGTTTATTCCACAAAAACTACTTTCTTCTATATTTATTATGTAAAAAATCAATTTCTAACATTCCTATCTTAAATTTTAAAAGCAAAAAGAAAGTGAGAAAAACTTGAAAATAAGAAAATAAATAAAATATTTGTATATTTCTCCAATAACTAAGAAAATTAATTAAAAGGATGCGGGAGGAGTTGAAAGGGCTCTCAAGTAAAAGGTTGAAAATTCGATTTTGAAGGTCCAAAGTTTTCCTTTTTATTTATGATCAAAAAGTTGAATAATATAAAAGATGTAGTCGTATCGTTTAGATGATTTCTTACTGAATTAATACTATGACTTTAACCAAACGTACGAAAACTATGCCAAAGTTAGACACAATTCATCAATCACCATAAAGGTTTAGGATTCGAAATTTAATTGTAGTCAAATAATAACAAACTTTTAGTTAACTTTGAAGTCCTAGATATTGGGTAAATCTTTAGTATTACAATTATATCCAATATTAAATTGCTTCTTTAAAAATATTTTAGTTATTAAAGGGTACAAACACCGTTCAATATTTGAAGGCTATTTTGGTCAACCAACATTTATATTCATGCTTTTAAATAATATAGATAAAGGCACAGTCAAGGCTATTGATCTAAACCGAACAAGAGAAAGACCTACACTTATCAGGATACGTAATTTTCTCATAATACAAACTAACCCGATATAACTACAATATCTAGAGAAACATTCTATATGATCGGGGGCGGCCTTTGGGTAAAGCTGTTAAAGCTTGAGCTTTAGGCCCCCAACTTTCACTTTTGATACAAGAACGGATAGAGGAATAAAGAAACTAAATAGAGGAACGAAGAAACTAACTAGGAATTCAAAAAGGACAAGGAAATTAAAGCATAAATAAGTTGACACAAAGAGAAACATCAATTGGCAACCAAGACCTCCAATTGAGTAATCACAAGCACCAAACTTCTTAAGGTGACCTCAAGGGAAACAAAGTCCTCAAGCAACCAACCTTCTCAACAAAGAATTCAACCAAAAGCTTCAACAAGCTCTCATCTCTCATGCTCCCAATGGAGTCTCACAATTTTAATATTTCATATCATAAAAGCCTACCTAATGAAATAAACTAAGATAGTATTTATACTAGATAGAAAAGGAAGACTACTATGGCTATTACAATAATATCCTTAATGAAGTAAGGGCCTTGTTTGGTTAGTAGTCTTCTCAAATGATGAGAAAGGCCTTTTTCTCCCTACTTCATCCAAATGAGGCCTATACTTCCATTTTAGCATATTATTGAGCTTCATGCCTTCAATCCAAGCACCTAGTAAGCCTCCAAAGTCGTGATCCCTAGCTCGGCTTGATGTGGATGGTCTTGATGAAGCTCGGCTTCTATCATTTTCCCCTTCTTGAAAAGGATTCGTCCTCGAATCTAAACCTTGCAAAACCATAGGGAAGACAAGCAACAACAAGGTCCTCAAAGGATGAGGGTTATTGTTAGAGTAGCCTACTCTACTAACATGCCAAGTATGCACACACTTGTGATATAACCAAGTATCAACCATGATTAAAAAGAACAAGCTCTCATATAGAACGCTAAGAACCTGGCTATCCCAAAGAACATGAAATGAAGATATCATAGAGGACCCAATGGTTTCAAAATACCGAAAAGGCAATACCACATTGATTCTAATAGACATGACACACAAATGATCCTCAATTTCAAAGTGATACCTCTCCCAAGGTAACACTATGACTAAGCCATACAAATTTAAAATATCACAGGGGTCAAAAGGGAAGAATATCCATACATTGTGGCCAAAAGAACGACTATCTACCCCATTAGACCCCCTCCCAACATAAGATGCACCCCCAACACAAGCATGAATGGCATCATATGCAAATAAATAGTAAAGAAAGATGTCACACAAAACAACTCCATCTATGGTGTCCTTAGATGTAGCTTCACTATTAAATTCAAGTACATGATCAAGCATACTACTAAGACTCAAGACACCCAAAGAAGAGTTAACAATTTGCAAGAAAGTATCACCTTTCTTTTCAAAACACTCCTTCCCCACAAGTGTATTATCATTTCCCAAGGGAAGCTTTCGATCATAGGGAAGAGCGTCATCATTCCATAGTAGATTTTCAAATACCATGTAGTCCCCAAAAGTGGCTACGTTTTCAACATTACAATACATTCCACTAGGCACTTCACTCTCATTAGTCATGTTATCATCAAATAAGACATTATATTTAAAGAGAGAATAATCAATGAACAATGGTAGGTCGACGCATGTAATTTCATTCTCAAAAAGATAAATGTCATCTTTAAAAGTACCTTCATTTACATGACTATCCACATGACACACATCACCATCACAAACGGTAGTCTCATCACTTGACACAAAGATAAGGCCAAGAGACTCATTTCCACATTCATCAAACAAGGGTGGTGTGTCACACTCATTCAAATGATCAACTAGAACCACATCATCACTAATCGGAGGTTCATTAATTACATCACAAAATTCTTCGACTAGTGGACTAACATTACACTTAAGTTGATCACATAATAATGTATTTTCATTCAAAGCACAACATAATAATGTATTTTCATTCAAAGCACAAGTGTCAACACTAGGTGGACACAAATCAATCTTGCAAGAAGAATCAATTCGGTCATCAAAAGGATCAACTAGTGTAGGGACACTTTCAACAACGACATTATCATCACATGATAAAGAATCATTAAAGTCACACAACGACAAGCTACTACTCACACTCACATCACAAACTTATGCATTCAAAGAGTTGGAAGTGTTGAGTTTAGCTATCGTACTTGAAGGTTACACGAAGAATCTTCTTTAGTTGACAAGGTTTCCATGGAAGGATATTTTTGCAACCTTGCATTCATTGTCTCTTGTGGAACAGGTTGTGGAAAGAGAAGACTCCCGCATTTGTCCACTACATACTTGTGCCCCTCTCTTTCATAGGTAAGTCCATGAGTTTCGAACCAATCAAGCTCTCTTCGTCGTTTCTTCTTACATTCCGCGATTTCTATCCTACTCCATTTGACTATTCAATCTCCCTACCTTGTTGTTCATATCAAGCAACAACCTCATCAAATCAACAAGTGTAGGTTCCCTGGTGGGAACTTGTGTTTTTCTACCTTGATTAGTTATCGGTACCTATTTAAGAAACTCAACAAAGCAAGCAAACACGTTACGTTAGTTAAAAATAACTCACCAAACGCTCAAGTATGCGCACCTTTTGAATGCCTCACAAATTGCTTCGGCTAAGGGTTGTATGCTTGTTAATACGGTTGGTTCATAAGGTCCCGTTCACTACTCGAAGTCAAGAGTGGATTCTTATCGACTCGAAGAAAGAAAAGATGACTCAATTTAATCTAGCGGGCTTGAGCCAAGAAATTCACAACGAGGTAAAAACGAGAAAAGAACGAAAAGAATTGGTACACATGAAATAGGACTCAAGAACTAATTAACAACCAAGTAAGGATCAATTACTAGTTATTAATTAGCTAGGAGAATCAAAGAAATGAGAAGAAGAAGTGAACAAACCTTGGCCAAACACTTAGACAAATTTGGAAAGTTTTTGGCCAACACTTAGAAAATTCGAAACTGCTTGCAGCATGTTTTTATAACGCCCATAACTTTTTCTGCAGACCTCGGATTGATGAACGGCTTGTTGATTCGAAAAGTAGACTCTCTGAACTTGAATTTACATATATTATGAATCCCGTAACTCCTTATACACACAAAGATATGCCCCCTCAAAGTTGGACCAAAATCTGCAAAAATTTCTAAGTATTGAAAACTCCAACTCTTTGAATTTGGGCGGAGGCACGTCAGATAGCTGATGTCATCACTGACGTGGCAGATGATGTGGCACTTTTTTTTTTTTTAATAAGAAAATTAGACTAATTATTTCTGATTTTTTTTTTTACTTATTTGGGCCCACAAACATTTTTTCACAACTTTGTTTGAGAACTTTTGGATCAAATGGCCCTTTGGAGAGTCTTCTTCCTTATGAAGATTTGAAGGTCTTCAACAACACAAGAACAATTCAAAAATTTAACTACCCTCAAACCAACTCTAAATTAACTCAAATTTCGGATTTAAGTTCTCTTTGATGTAGAAAACAAAACCCAATAGGTTTCAACTTTCAATTTCAACCGAATCACAAGACCGACTTTTCAATTTCTTGAGTTCTTCAAAGCTTCAAACTTCAACAATGGTAGATCCTTCAAAACTACTCCAAATTACTTCAAATTTTGAATTCTTAACCTTCTTCACTAGGAGAACACAACCCAATGACTTAACACAACCCAATGACTTTCCAGCTCCAATTTCTACTTCTTCTTCAAAACTCACTTTCAAGTTCTACAACCTTCAAGCTTCAACAACGGTGAATGACTCAATATGACTCTAAATAACTTGAAACTCAAGATCTAGACTCCAAAAACACTAGGGAACTCAAATCTAGTATCAAAAACAACAAACAAGGACAGATCAAACACGAATTTGAATTCTCGAATTTCAGATTTTTTTTTGGTAGAATCTCCCAAGCTAGATTTGTTGAAACAAACCTAATTTAGGCTCTGATACCAATTGATACTAGAACGGATAGAGGAACAAAGAAACTAACTAGGAATTCAAAAAGTATAAGGAAATTAAAGCATAAATAAGTTGACACAAAGAGAAATACCAATTGGCAACCAAGGTTCTATATAACCAGGACCTCCAATTGAGTAATCACAAGCACCAAACTTCTTAAGGTGACCTCAAGGGAAACAAAGTCCCCAAGCAACCAACCTTTTCAACAAAGAATTCAACCAAAAGCTTCAACAAGCTCTCATCTCTCATGCTTCCAATGGAGTCTCACAATTTTAATATTTCATATCATAAAAGCCTACCTAATGAAATAAACTAAGATAGTATTTAAACTAGATAGAAAAGGAAGACTACTATGGCTATTACAATAATACCCTTAATGAAGTAAGGGCCTTGTTTGGTTAGTAGTCTTCTCAAAAGATGAGAAAGACCTTCTTCTCCCTACATCATCCAAACGAGGCCTATACTTCCATTTTAGCGTATTCTTGAGCTTCATGCCTTCAATCCAATCACCTAGTAATCCCCCAAAGTCGTGATCCCTAGCTCGGCTTGATGTGGATGTTCTTGATGAAGCTCGACTTGTATTAACTTTATACCAAAATAGTTACATAAGCTTTTGTATAAAAAAAAATAGTACTATAGGTTTTCACTAAAACGGACAGATATCTTTTATACTTTGATTTGACAAAAGAAGGACTCAAAATAAGCTTGTAACGTGTATAGACAAATAATTTATGGAAGAGAACTGACAAAGTAATCATTAATTCTTCTTTTTACCTTTTATATGAAAATAAAACTTTTCATTTCCTTTCTTGGGCTATGCAATACTCAGTCCTTTTTCTTTTGACATCAACGTACACCTCCTCTTTTATTTATATTTTCTTTGTTTCTTCAAGTCTTCAGCAGATTTCTCTTTAGCAATATTTTTCTAGAAACAAACAAGAGCAAAATGTGGGCCAAAAAAATTATTGATCTGCATTTGTTTGGATATCAAGCATTATTGAAAGTTTATGAAGCAACAAATTCTTATTTTCAGATCAAACTACTTGAATCAAGTTCTGTTTTTCATTTATTTAGTATTATTTTTTCAATTAAAGTTTATTGTTCTTGATATTTTTATTACGTAGGCATATATTATTCTTTTATTATATATTGAAATTTAAATATGTAAACTAGAAAATAGGAATCTAATTTTAAAACTTAAAAGATTAAGAAAAAAAGAAGCTTTGATACAATCGCAAAAAGGAGTTCTTGATAAATTTTTAACAAACAATAAAACACAAAACTAAAAAATATAGGAGAGTTTTCTCTAAATGAACAACTTACTAACCATGTTGAATTAGATGATAATATCATTCTACAAAACTAATTTGATAAAAGCTTACTTAAGATTAACCATGTCCATGAGAGACTGAATGAATTAGGTATATTATCAATTGAATAGAATTATTAGAAGAAATCAATTATAAGACGATTATTCATAACTTTTCGTCTTAAAAATCTAGAAAAATGGATATTAAATTAAAATATATATATATATATATTATATAACTTCTTCTTTAACAAAGAAATATTAAGACCTCTCATCGAAGTTTGGCTTTAGGACACTAATAATGTTGAGCCGCCCCTATATATGATTATCCATTCTCGCCGACACTCTGTTATAAATTTGGATTCGGAAAAATACTTAAACCAGAAACTAAAAGATAAACAAAGCAGAATCTGGAACTTAGAAGAGTAATATCTTAAAATGTATAAGGTATTAAATCGAGCCCACTGAATACACAGTGTGTCCTTAAGGAAATTATTTCCCTCAATGTACCCGAGATGTTGGAATATGGATAGACCGATTTACTCACCGTTGTAGCAGTACAACAAAATCCGGTGATAGCGAACTCACTCGATGGCTATCAATCACACTAATATTTTATGAAGGGCAAGAAGAAGAAGAGAAGAGAAGATCAGAAAATTCATTCAACGGGAAAATCTGATGGAAATGAAGTATTTATTGCCAACAAAGTAAAGGAATGAAAAGGTGTGAAGCCTTTTCCATGAAAAGGTGCAAAGGACCATTTCCCATTTACACCTATTCATAAAATCCTAACAATCCCCCACATGAATGTGGAATGGCTCTATGATAAAGAAATGTGTGGACAAGTGTGTGATTTACATGTAAGGATTAATTGCATCTGGATAAGTAAGTTTCCCTTTGAACTTTCCGTAGTGAACTTATATCAAATGTACTCGGTCAATCGGTAGATGTGATATCTTTCGACCGTCGAGCTTTGTTGTACACCTAGACAACATAATTCACACAATTAACCCTTAACTGTTTATGGTTCTCACGGTTGTGTTCGTTTCAGCCATGAACACCGCCTGGTTTCATGAGTGCATAGAGAATGGGCCTTTACTATTGTCACGACCCAGACTTATGGGCCATGACCAGTGCCCGAACTGGACACCCGTATACGAACCTGCTCGATATGATCAGACCGAAACTGGAAACATTATGGCAATCTGTAACAGCACGCCGTAAACACATCATATCATACATCAAAAAGAACCTGTCTCTTGAGAAGCCACAACTAACCAAACATAACAGAATATGCAAGCCGATAAAGCTGCCACTATGCATGGGAATATCCAAAACGAACTACATCTGCTTAGCTGATCAAACCGTATATACGCAACCCACATATGTCTACAGACCTCTAAGTGTATAACAAAGACTATGTCAAAGGATCTATACCAAAACGACTCGAGCTCCGAAACACTAGAGCCCTCCAAGCACCTGAGATGAAGTCCTAAACCGGAGGATCACCAAACTGAGTGTCTGTACCTGCGGGCATGAAACGCAGCCCCCAAAGAAAGGGGGTCAGTACGAATAGTGTACTGAGTATGTAAGGCATGAAATCAACATGTACATAAAATCCTAGAAAACATTTGAGACATGTCAATGAATGGGAAAAATAAGTGCATCAGTACAGCTATATCAAAGAAACACATATATCCATAGAAATATCACAACAAAGGCCACAACGTCACCCCCTGTCAACTGTGCCATATATATATACAGACCACAACAAAGGTCACAGCGTCACCCCCTGTCAACTGTGCCATACATATACACATCACAACAAAGGCCACAGCGTCACCCCCTGTCAACTGTGCCATACATATACACATCACAACAAAGGTCACAGTGTCACCCCCTATCAACTGTGCCTTATATATATACAACAAAGGTCACAGCGTCACCCCCTGTTAACTGTGCCTTATATATATACAACAAAGGTCACAGCGTCACCCCCTGTTAACTGTGCCTTATATATATACAACAAAGGTCACACTGTCACCCCTGTCAACTGTGCCTTATATATATACAACAAAGGTCACAGCGTCACCCCCAGTCAACTGTGCCTTATATATACATGAAGAATGAAAATGAGTGCAGTGCATAATCAAAGTGAAATAATAGAACTTTGTAATGTCACAAAATAGCTATATACATATATTATACTCATGGCATGCATAGGAGTTCAAATAAAAACTATCGCTCTATCCCACCTTGAAGGAACAATTTATAAGGTGAGATCAACAACAATGAAATTAATCGAGAAAATCATGAAATAGCTTAACATTTTTACATCATCGTTGAAATCATATTTGAGACCTTTAAGCATAAAATCATCCTCAACGTAATCCTCATACAAACATTCTCATTTTTAACATCATAAGAAGCTTTAAGAGTCATAACTTCTAGCTTTTGAAATCAAGGAGGTTATGGAAACACTTATGGAATCATACCATAGGAATCATGCCTTTGAAAGAAAGGGACGAGCCTTAACATACATGTTCAGCCTCCAATTATCTACGCTTATTCGTCCGAGCTCGCAAGTCTACATTTAAGAGGATTCACACAATCGTTAGACTCATCGTAGTATATTTGTGCTAAGCTTTCAAGTCATGCTATTTTATATCCTGCTGAAAATCGGACAACATCTCCCCTGTTTATATGCCTAGCCCGGAATCTCAATTCAGCAACCAACAACAACAACAACAATACCAACATCAATAACATCATTTCCAACACCAATATGTACCATAAAACAGCCCACACGCTGTTTTCCAACTTCCATAACTACCAACTTACTACACAATTATTTAACGACTTTGTCTTCGAGAATAAGCCTTAAATAATACCAAAAGAGAAAGATTCATACCTTTTTCTTGTTAAGACAGCAATATCCTCAATATCCACGCTAAAATCCACCGCAAAACAATACTAGAATCACAACCATGCATTACCCGGACCTAAACCACTACTCCGCTACTTGAAAATTGCTCACTTTTTGATTCCCTCACTCTCTCTCTTCAAATTTATGGAATTTTCTGGGCAAATCTGATGAAAAAAGGGGGTTATTACCCTTTATATAGGGGTCAAATTTGGTCGGGTTCACTGTAGCAGTACTGTAACAAGTCGGTACTGTAGCAGTACTGTAGCACGCGTTGCTGCTCTGTCAGCCAAACTTGTAACGTCCATAATTCTCTACTTCGATGTCCTATCGATGAGCGGTTTGTTGCGTTGGAAACTAGACTCGACGAACTTCATTTTATGCTTTTATTTCACTTCAAAACACTTCAAATGCTAAGAGATATTCATCCCTCAATTTGGACAAAAATTTTCACACGAAACTTTACCCATCCTTTCTCTAAAGTCGTACTACTCTATTTCTTCCACTCATTTCCTTATAAAACCTTCCGATATACCTTATATACATCCTTCACTCATTAAATGTACTTGATAATGCTTGCTTATATTTCGAAGTGGTTTTACTTAACCATAACTCAACGTACTTATGTTTCAAATTTGATAAATGCTTCTTCGAAGATACGGGATGTAACAACTATCATTCCCCTTGAAGAGGCTTACACTTCACACTCACAACGGTGATTTCTAAACGTGTAGTCCTATAGATACACTATCTGGTCATATCCCAAACTTAGAAACCATTAAAAACTTTAATGCTTTATTAACTCATTAAAAAGGCTAAACATTTTATCCTTGTTTCTGAACATTGTCTTCATCACGAGAATGACTTGAGTTATTTGAAAATGTTGAACCGTCATTCATAAATTTGTTTGATCTCTTTGAACCTAGCTCTTGGGATCTCCAGTCTACTAGGTAGAGTTACCACCATGATGACTTGTCCTAGGCCTTAACCCTATTCCCTTTGATGATCTTTCAACTGCCTCTCTAGTTAGGCCTTTGGTAAGTGGATCCAACATGTTATCTCTCAACTTTACGTAGTCAATAGTGATAACACCACTAGAGAGTAGTTTCCTAACGGTATTGTGCCTCTGTCGTATGTGACAAGATTTTTTGTTATACATAACGCTCTCTGCCCCACCTATTGCTGCTTGGCTATCACAATGTATACAACTAGGTGCCATAGGTTTGGGCCCAAATGGAATATCTTCCAAAAAATTCCGGAGCCATTCAACTTCTTTACCAATCATATCTAAAGCTATGAACTTAGACTACATTGTGGACCGGGCGATACAAGTTTGTTTGAACGATTTTCAAAACACTGCTCCTCCACCTATGGTAACAACATATCCACTTGTAGATTTTATTTCAGTTGGCCCGGTGATTCAATTTGCATCATTATATCCCTCAATAACCGCGGGATATTTATTATAATGCAAAACAAAACTTATAAAATAGAATGTATCGCAGACTGCTGACAACACTTAAGTGACATCGTGATACCTATGGATGGTTGACATCAGTTGTGGCCACAACCTTTTAAGAATATATATATATATATTTTTCAACCATTCCACTTCTTGTAAGTCTACTTCTTCAAATATCCAACTAATAGCACATTCACCAATGTGAAAATCCAAGCTACTGTTGATTTTTATCATTATCATCAATTGGTTCTTCAATTTATAAACCAATGAATTTATACATTCAATGAACCGTCTAGTCTTTTCAAAGAGTTGTCTTTCAACAGACACATTTTATCATGAAAAGTCACAACCTTTCAAGTGACATCCGTTAACGAAATTAATGAACACGACCTATAATGTAAGACATATGATCAACCTCATCAAATTAGTAGTTCGATCAACTAGTCCTTACCAAGACGGAACGAGTTATGTGAATATTTCACTAACTACCATATCAATACCACCAAGGAAATAAATCGTGGGGTTGACATAATAGAATAATGTCAATAAGTCAACATTTTCTGATTCTAGAAATTTGTGAACCAGAAACCAATATCCTTTACTATTGGTGGCATATCCTATGAAAACACAATCAATAGTTTCGGTCCTATTTTTACCCTATTAGGTTTAGGAACTTGCGCTTTAGCCAAACACCCCCATACTTTGAAGTAATTCAAGTTGGACTTTCTTCCTTTCCATTTTTCACATGGAATAAATTGTGTTTTTCTATAAGCACTCGATTAAGTATTCTGGTAGTCATAAGGATAGCTTCCCCCAACAAGTTCTACGAGAAACAAGAACTATTAACAAGACATTCATTATTATCAATGATTAATGAACGTCATATTTATAAAACAATAAACAATGGGTAGCCTTTCACCAACATCCATGTCAATACAGATAATTGTATTTTAATAGACACGTATTGTCATGAAAAATGACGACATTCAGATGACACTCTTTTATGAACGAACATAAATCTTCTGAGCAAGTATTGACCAATTATCAATTTAGTAGTTTCATAAGCTAGTCATCTACTACTTAAAACCCCCCAATGACTACCATCTCAAAATTCCATTAAAGATTTTGTTGGTTTTGTGTAATATACAAGAATGCCATCACTTTTCATATCTCTTGTTATTCCAAATTAAACACTCAGTCTGTTATTGACTTTATCATAATGCAGGAAGCCCCCACATTTCAAATATTTTAAGTACACTGTTCTTGGGCAACTCAAGATTGAAGGGGATATGAAGAATTTCACTCCATAACATCAAATCAAAATGCACATTAATGATCCTAAGTCAACATGCACATAAAAAATACCCTCCAATATTTTGATGTTAGAATCTATTAACCAAACTTCATGCTAAGCAATCATTCTTTACTGGTGACAAATATTTTTACACAAAGCAACAGAAAACACCCAACTTTTATTTCCATCAAGCCACTTCAGTTATCCTGCAATGATATGACACAAAGTACGACACCAAACAGTTTTCTTAGTAGCAAATGTGGCTTGTGGGTTGAGCAATTTCCTTGAGGTGTCTTTATCTCATGATTGATTTCATTTTCCTGATGATATGCAAGAATGACGTGACAAAGTTCTCCAGTATCAAATGTCAAGACAACATCTTGTTAAATTGGAACACTGAGATTAGTTACTAATGGCATCAGGCCATCATTTTTTTTTTTATGATTCTGCCAATTAGGAGTGAAACTTTCTATTTTATCAAATAGATTCAAGAAAATTCTTGTATTACCCGGATAAAAGTAAGGGATAAACTTGGTAGAAAGTCATCAATTTTTGCTAAAAATTCCGAGATATATTTTCCATTCTACATGGTCAAAGTACCCTTCACACAAGACATATTTTTAAAAGATAAAAAAATATTACCCACTATCGGTATACTTAATAGAGATGAAAATGAATTAGCCTTAACATAAGTGTGGAACAAAATGCCTATTCTTCATTTCACTTTTAATTGCCGCTGCAATTTGTCACACAAATTCAACTTCCGTCCATCACTGACGACTCTCTGTAAATGTGATGAAATACTCTATCTATTGACATTTAACCCCAAAGATAGTGACTGTCTAGGAATCAAAGAAGATGTTTCATTCTTCTTCATCTTAAAAAATAGTTCTGGACAGATTTCAAAAATTTGGCATACGCCCAAAAACAAAATAAATTGCTTTACAAAAGCTTTTCAGGGAAATTTATCTAATCTTTGAGCCAAAGTAATATATACATATTATTTTCATTATCTCTAGAACAACTTTCAAGTATTAATGTAAGCCTAATTCATGTCTTACTACCTTAAAATAATATTCCACATATTTCAAGCATGCTACCAAATTGTATACCAACTAATTGATTTTGTGGCACACAAATAGAATACATTTTAAGATCATCAAATAATAAACGTCTACCCTAACATTTATAAAAACTGAATTTCATAAATCATATAGAATAGAAAATTAAAAGATGAGCAGAACAAATAAAGTAGAACCCGATTTTTGCAACTTTCTTCTTGAATTGATTCATCCTTGAAGCAAAACACATGTTTCTGTGACATGTGCTCCATTTGAACAAACTTTAGACCAGAGGGACGATAAATTTTTCAAACTTGAACAAATAATTTTTTTTTCACCACAAATTGATCTGCACTTTTATATTAATACATGTACGTGCCTTTTGAAAACACAAATTTGATCAGACCAAATTGATATCAATTGTATTTCATTTGTTATTCTCTAAACAACAAAAAGGCTCATCTTCGTTTAAGCCAGTTTATAATCCCGTTGGTCGTAAATTGCTCTTCGTTTAAGCAGTCCGAGAAAGGAATTACTCCCAATCGGACCCATTAGACACCGTCCGAACAAGGAGCTTATCCCCTTCCTAACCGCCGTTCCACACCGGCTATCATTTACCGTTGATTCTAGTTTGTTTGCTCGTTAATTTTAATTTCGTTAATAAGCTTGGTCATAGATCCTTTAAACCGCGTACAAATTCAATTGTTGCTTTCTTTCGAGGGTCTCAATTTTACTATTTCCAAACTTAATTTTATTTCAGAGAAGATAGACTCAAATGCAGCTCATCGGGAATGCGTGGGAAACCCAAACATCTCATCATGTCACTTCACTGACACGAAGGACGTGTCAGTTCCCGATTGGCTGCTTCGTGGCACGTGTCGATCCGTGACTGCTCGGGTGAAAGGCGAAGAATGAGAAGCGTTTTTGTTCCCACTATATATATACTTGGCTCGTCTTTCTTTCCTTCATTTTCATCTCCTAAACTTTGATCTCAAAACTCAGATCAAAACTCTCACCTTTCCAATATTCAAATCCTTGATTCGACCCTCAAATCTCAAGAACAAGCTCTAGTTCTTATAAAAATCCCAGAAACTGCCTCTTGATCTTCATTTGCTTCTTGTTTGTTCTTCCCCTTTTTACGTTCTTGTTCGTTTGGTTCAGCGCCCATACTCACTCCAAAGCTAAATGGCCTCAAGTTCTAGGCATTCGTCACGGGAAAATACTCCGGCCGACTCCCGTCGTGCCACCGGTACCGCTCCCAGTGCAGATACTGAGGTGGTCCCCTATGAACCTCGGGGATGGGATGCAATGCCATTGGCATATAACTTCGATTCGGAGTTTTCTTTGGAAAAGCCCCCAAGGGGAGACAATGCAGACCGAGGTTATGACGTCCGATGTTATCCTTCGGCTATAACCGAGGCAATTTTACCATAAGTCCGAGATGAATGCGGCTGGAACGTCAGTCCGGTACCACCATCTGCCGACGAGTGGAGGTACGACCCTTCGGAGATCGTGATCCCAGGCCCTAATGAGGACATGACCACATTCGTGGAGGGGTATTCAAGTGTGTATACCTTTTCTTTCACGTATAATCTGAACCTAGCAATTGACGAGGTCATTCTGGATATGTGACATACCAATTATGCCTAGGACAAATTGGACTGAATGTTTGGAGTGTAGTTACATGCATTCGGTATTTGGCCAATGAGGTCAATACGGTATTCACACTTGATCATCTAATCAGGCTTTACTCACTCCACATCTTTCGCGGGGGAATAGTGAAGCTGCTAAAGCATGGAAAATATCCTATTCTTTCCAGTGTGGATGATAAGGACCGGGGGTGGTTGGCACGATATGTCCGTGTCAAGATCGAGGAGATTATTCCTCTGAGCCATCGTCCCTTCCCCGAAAAGTGGAGTAAACGATGTAAGCAATCTCGATGCTCAATATTTCTTCGGATCATTTTTATGTTGAATTTTCATGTGTTCGTTTCGCTTTGCAACAAAAAAAATGGATCCCTAGTGTCATTGACGACCTCGAGGACTGGCTCGAAAGCCTCATGGCCCAATACCTCCATGAGTTACGATGCTGGGGCCATTTGTCGAAGGACAAATGGGAGGTAAAAAATCATGGTGAGTTTTATTCAGCTTCTTCCATTCGTTTCACCTTTTTTTTTTTTAACTTCGTTACATCCACAGGTTTAAAACGGGACAAGACCCAACTGAGGGATCCTCTGCCCCCATATCTGAGGGGAAGCTCAATATTCGACCCGACTGATACCGAGTAGCTTGTAGCCGAGGTAGCTCCTAGTACGAAACAGAGCAGATCTTTCCAGCCCTCGTCTTCCAAGGGACTTAAGAGAAAGAAATCAGCCACGGCTCAAAGTGAGCCCTTGCGGACATTGAAAGACGCACCTAAAGATGATGAGGATTTCATGATCACCGTCCAAGTGTATCAAACTGCACCACCCGCGGCCAATCCTACTATGACCGGCACGGAGATGCAGCGTGTAACCCTCCCTCAAGGATTATCCGAGGTTACCTTCCAACAGCTGTTAAAGATCCCGATCAGAATTTCTGGCGATGTCATTTCGTTCGATGATGATCTGTCCGGTGGGGAACGTGCTACGAACGCTGTGGATTTTCCCAGGACTTCTTCCCTACACGGAGAGGATCTTGAGCGTATGTGTCACGACCCGACTTGGGGCCATGACGGATACCCGGGGCTAACCACTGAGCACCGCTCATTCTACTATTAATCATACTCATCCTGCGTTCATTCATTAATCTCATGCTTCTATTCATAGGAAAACTATTTTCCACTTGAAACATAATTACCTTTATATACATAAGCCCTTTGGCTATTAAAAAGAATACATACATATCTACAAATGGGAAATCGTGAGACCATACTACCTACACATACGTATCTACGAGCCTCTACTAGAGTACTAGAAATATGGACGGGACAGGACCCCGTTGTGCCCAAGATATATATACACAAAATAATAATCAATGGCACCTCCAGAACAATAAAGTGCTCTCACAAAGTTTGTTGATAGCTCCTACGAATCTGGATCACCTCCCTGTCTACCTGTGGGCATGAATACAACATCCAAAGAAAAAGGACGTCAGTACGAAATATGTACCTAGTATGTAAGGCATGAGTAGTAACATAAATAAAATGTGAAGGGTAACATGAAATAAAAACCCAAGTATACCTTTTTGAGGTGTTCGTCATACTTACTTTACCTTCCTCAGGAATCGTGGAATGCACATGCATCTACATGTAACGATACCGTATCCACTCTTACACATTTGACATTATCCGTATTCGGCCACATGGTGACTCGACAGTATCCTTATTCGGCCATATTGGCTCGACAGTATCCGTATTCGGCCATATTGGCTCGACAGTATCCGTATTCGGCCATATTGGCTAGATAGTATCCGTATACAAGTCATCTGTACCCGGCCATAACAAGGCTCGGTATATCTCATCATCATCATTGCCATCACTACGGAAGTATTTTATCACCATTATCGTAAGAGTCTTGGAAGTCATAAATTCTAGGTTTTCTTAGGAGTAGGATATTTTAGACATCTTAGATGAATTCGCAATACGGGGATTACTCCTCTATATCACCTTGAAGGAACATCACATAAGATGAAATCAATAACAATTAATACTATCTTGCAGCATGCTTAATGATATCATGAGAACGTTAAGAACTTTAAACCTTGGGCCTTTCTAGAATTGAAATCATCATCATGTTCATCATCGTTATTCTATCTCACTTCATTATCACTATCATGATCATCATCACTATCAAGTCTCACTTTTGAAGAAACAATAGTATAAGACGGGGCTAACTATCATGAATATAGTCAAAACTTATAAAGTAAGCTCAGTTATCTCACGAGGACATTTAAAACTTTAGGCTCTGGGTATCTCTAGAAGGGGAATTATCATCGTAATCATTGTCATAAAGAACACTCATCAACTTCATCATGATGGCCTTAAGAGTCATGGAAATCTAACATTTTAGGAGTAAGGGCAATATGAAAATCGTGTGTGGAGTCATGACGTAAGAATTACCATCATAAGGATCATTATCGATTATATCGCAAGAATCATGGAAATTGTGAACCTCTAGTGTTTCTGGACTTAGGAGCATTATGAGTTTCGTATGTAGTTTAACAACTATGGAATCATCATCATTATCATAGAACATATCCCATCTCTGGCTCATAAGAAGAATCTTAATAATCATAGACTTGTAACTTTTGGAATGAAGGAAAGTCATGGAATCGTAAATAGAGATAGTAATAAACGAGTCATGCCTTTTGAAAGAAAGGGGGACTAGCCTTTCATACCTTTGCGTCTCTTTAGCTTTATCGACTAACCGCTTCCCCTCCAAGCTCACGATTCTACAGTCAAGATGATTTGCGCTAAAAGTAAGTCATTGAAACGCTCATATGGTCAAACTAAATTAATAAATGAGCTAATGAAAATTGGGCGGCATTTCCTTTGTTTCAACGACTTCCTCCATATGATAAATTGGGCGACATTTCCTTTCCTTTGTTTCAACGATCTTCTCTTGATTTGATTAGGAATGATTTGGTGTGTTTATGGGTGTTACGGGGAGCTTAGAGAGAAATTAGGGTTTGATTTTGGGTGAAAAATGAGGCCCAAGTCGTGGAAATGGGTATTTAAAAGTTGGGAAAAAAAATTCCACCGCCTCAATTTCTGGAAATCTCGAGACTAGTACGTGTTACTGTTCATCACGTACTTTAAAGTACGTGATGAACAGTGTCACGTACTTTAGGGGGGGGGTGCAAAAATTTAAGTTCTGGAAATTTTTGGCAAAATACGCCCAAACATTACGGGTCGTATTGTCCTCCGTACTTCACAAAAATGCGATTAGTCAGTTGCATTGGAAAGAAGACTCGCTGAACTTCAATTTACATACGTTATGGATTCCGTAAATCCTCATATTCTAGGAGATATGCCCCTGAAAAGTTGGACCAAAATTTCTGTCAAAAAATTTGCCAAGTTTTTCCAAATTTTCAACGGACCTAATTTCTTCGATTCGCTTGATCCCGAAACCTTTAAATACTTGTCTAACACTTATTAAAAGTATTCCTTGACCTTATAGGGGTATCATGGCCTCTCCGAACTCACGTTAGTTTGTTTGCAACGATGCAAAAATTCACGAGGTGTAACAGTATGTTGGGTAAGGCTCCCCCCGTAGAGGCCGTTAGGCCAGATCCCTCGTGTTTTAATCTACCGATTCCCCTTGGTAGGAGACGGCCTATGCACATTACTGAATCAGGTTCTCGACCCTATCTTGTAGGCACGTTTCCGGCTCTGAGTGTCGACCCGAGGAGGACGAGGTTTACCGTTGTATTTGTGCCCGAAGATACTCACATTTTGTCACGTCCGGTTAGTGTGGCCAGCTACCTTCGTCCTTTGGTGTCCCAGGAGGATCGTGAAAAAATGGACGACGTGCCGTGGCTGCGTCTCTTGAACGAGAGTATGCATGCTAGTAACTGGGTATGTACTGGCGAATTCCTCTTCATTTAGCATTTATATTTTCTATATTAATATGCTCTCGAATGCAGGCCGTGGTGTTGGCACACGAGGGGGTTCTTCTGGGTTCCAGGGAGTGTACTGAGCTACGAAGTGAGCTGGATGCTGCTCGGGTCAACTTAATGCTCAGGGTCGTGAAACCCACAAGTTCGAGACCCTGCTGCGAGATGTCGAAAAGAGGCTTGCGGAGTCCCAGGATGCCTCCGTCCTTAAGGCCGAGGCTGATGCTATTAAGGCTGATCTCAACATTGCTAAGGCCGAACTCGAGGTGGCAATAACTGAACTCGCCATTGCTAGGGAGAGAACGTCCGAGTGGGAAATGAATTAGCGACCATAGGTGAGAAGTATACCATCCTTCAGGTGGACAAAGACCGGCTGGCTATAAAGCCGAGATTTCTTCCGAGGCTTTTGAGGAACGGGTAGCTGCTGTTTTCGAAGTTAGGCAGGAGCTTAACGCTCTCAAGGCCGAATTTACCAGGTTAATAGCCGAGCACACCACTCAGGGTGAGGATTTAAAAATGGCCCAAAAAGCAGTAGATGATCAAGCTAAGGCCGTGGGGAATCTGACCACTCAGTTGAACCAGTCCTTGGTTGCTCGTCGCCGCATTGAAGAGCAGGTCGTTCCCGATGTCCAAGCGGCCACTAACCGCTCTATTCTTAAGGCCGAGCACATGAAGTGGTTGACTCGGGTTCATACCCTTCGTGAGATCGAAGAACAGGGCCTCGAGGGCATTGGGGATAAGATCACCCAGGCCGAAGGGATGGAAGCCAAGATGAACAAGGCCATCAATGATGAAAGCTCCGGGGATGACCCCTTGAATTCTGAAGAACTTGCTGTTACGCCCCAGAAAATTTCATGTTACTAAGGCTGCAGATGGCTTAATGTGAGCTCAAGGAGGAGCAATTATTACAAGTATAAAGGATGAAATTCTACTGTATTAGCATGAGGACAGCATGAGTATGATATTTGGAATTCGTACAATATGATTGGAATGATACGTTAAAAGATATATAGCTCTCGAAATCGTAAGCTGAGGTGGGGTCCACATGTAGAGATTTTATAAAGGACATATGACAAGTTATATGGATAATATATGTGAAGTTAAACACAACTCAAGAAGGACCCTTGAGCCAAATCAAAGTGAAAGCCCTCCAAAAAGATGTTTTTAAGTTACGTTTTCGGGTGATTTGACTTCGGGAGGCCATAACCCCATCATTATTTGGGAATTTGGGAAAAATCCTAAAATGAAAGTTGTAGATAATTGAAAATATCTTTCCAACCATAGGTCGTGGTCCTGCATGTGACATAGGGATAAAAAGTTATGGATGTTTTAAGGCAGAAAGGTCAAGCTGGGCAGTGGGCTCGGCCCAACCCGATTCCAAGTCGGGTCAGGCCCACTTCCCTTGCTATTTAAGGGAAATTTTTAGCCTTATCTGCCTCATTTTCATACAAAAGGTCCAGAATATTTTAGATAGAGATAGAGAAAGAGAGAGAGAGAGAGAGAGAGAGAGAGAGAGAGAGGAGAGTTCGAGAGAGAAAGTGGAGAATTGATCATGTTCGAGGTCCCGAATTCCGAGGCTCGTGAAGAGTAAAGTGTAGTACAAGTTGTTGCCGTCGTTTTAAGCTAAAAATTAAACTTGGGGGATGTTGTTTTCGTGGTGGCTGCTAATATAAGGTATGTTTATGATTTTAATGATGTTCTTACCCTTATCATTGATATATTTGACGGGTTAGAATAGAGAAAATGACATTGAAAGTTCGGTTATAATTTTTGGATATCAAATGACTTGGGGGATGTTTTGGTATGATTAAATGGATAGGATTAGTTGGATATTGATATAAAATAATTGTTGATATTGTTGTTGATAAGTTGCTATTCTTGAATTTGGGAGAATAAAGTGTATGAAGATATCGTATACAAAGCGTATACCGGGCTGTTTTGGTGTATATCCTTGGGAGTTGATACTTTGAGTTTACAAAGGCTTATATGAGATGGTTCTTGTTGTTGTTAATTTAGCTGAATTGGATTCTTGGGGTTGTCGAGTTTATAAAGGAAACGCTGTCGAAATTCCGTTAGAAATAAAGATAAGTTTAAGGGATTGGTTATAAGGATATATATTGGATTGATTGTTGGTAAATTGGTATTGTTGATAGATTAGCATGACCCGAAGATGGGTTGTGGTTAGCTGGAAAGCGACAAAGGTATGTAAGGCAAACCTTTCTTCCTTTGGCATGATTCTTGTGCTATTCATTCTATATGTACTCCATACGATTCCATTCTTAGATGAATAAGGTCTAAATGTTTCTTGTGATGGCTTATTGATATTGTACTCCTATTCTGTTCCAAAGGGAACACCCATAAGGTGCCAAGTTGAGTTGTGTATATGGTTTTACTAATGATTTAGAAGAAATGAGTTTTATACTAAAGGAAACATAAAGTTTGATTTTCAAAACCACTCTGAAAGGGGTGCGAGATTTTACTACTTCATTTCATTTACGATTTCTGTTTACATTCCATAGTATCATCCCTTTATATTGATATGATCATTTATTCTTTGGGTAGGGCAATAAGATGAAATTGATTAGAATATAAGTAGTAAGAATTTCATAACAATTCTACCCTTAAACCTGGAAGTATGTCCTTCTAAGTCTAATGAGATACAAATTTGATAACTTCTTATGAAAGACTAAGGCTAATAATTGGATTGTGATGACTTGATTAGTGACTTATGATATGAATTGAAATTGATATTTGTGTATTGAGTTGATATTAAGCCGGAAGCGGCTGCCCGAAGGGGCCATCGTTATTAAGCCGGAAGCAGCTGCCCGAAGGGGCCATCGTTATTAAGCCGGAAGCGGCTGCCCAAAGGGGCCATCATTATTATGCCGGAAGCGGCTGTCCGAAGGGACTATTGCGATACTAGCCGGAAGCGGCTGTCCGAAGGGACTATTTTGTTAAGATATCGGGAGCGGCATATGTGTTGGATTGCATTATTTACTTAAAGATTATTTTGAGACTTCGTGTGCACATTTATGTTTCCTCCAGCGAAGGCTGCAGCTATTGAGTTAGGTTGTGATTTCTTCTCTCCTAAGTCAAATTATGATTATGACTTGTTACCACCTTACATACTCAGTACATTGTCCGTACTGACGCCCTTTTGCCTGGGGACGCTGCGTTCATGCCCGCAGCCCCAGATTGGTTGGCAGGTTAAGTGTATAGCTGGGATGCTTGGACGTTAGCTGGGATTAGCAAGTTCCGCCTCATTCTGGAGCTGTGCTGAGTCATGTATCGATATGTATGATTATGCGTATGTCAGGGCCCTATCCTGACTTATAATGTTCAGTTTTCTTCTTAGAGACTTCTGCAGACAGTGTCCTGTGGTATGTTTGTCGAGATGTCGACAAAATGATGTCAGTTGAGTCATTTGTGGATTTTAAAAGAGTATGTATTTTAGATGATTTCAATTGGTTTAAAGTACTTATTTGATTGAAAGTTTTCATAATCGTTACAAAGATAATGATTTCTATTTGGAAAAGTTTTATATTCTTAAAAGTTTTTGAAATGATAGGATTTGATAGAGCGAATGTCTAAAGGTTCGCTCGACTCTGATGAGAGTCGGGTGCCCGTCATGCCCTACCACTGTTAGGGTGTGACACTTGCCTCCTCGGGAGAGGAGTAAATAACTTGTTTAATTTTTTTTGTATTGTTTTAGGCTCGGCATGTTTTAAGCCGATGTAATTTTGTAGATGGTTCGGCAGATTTTGGCCGATGTAAAAAATTATCTCGGCATATTTTTGTCCGGTTATATATATATGTGTGTGTGTGTGTGTGTGTGTGTGTTTTGCTCTAGATGCTTGGCCCTATATTTCTAGCCGCTATGTTTAGGAGCCTTTGTATTTGCATCGAGTTCGAATTCTTTTAGACTTTCTTTTGGTTCGAGCCTTAAGAGAAGTGAGTAGACTCGATGCACCGAAATTTTTATAAACGGAAAGTTGGAATATTTAAACCGAAGTGTTTTTCTCATTTCATAATCACAAATGATACACGAAACCTAAGGGCACGACTCATTTAATCGTTTAGCCTTCATAACACATCCTACTTGGGCACGACTCAATCGGTCGTTTGGCCCCTACAAATAACATATCCGGGCATGACTCATTTAGTCGTTTGGACCTTACAAATAACCTATCCGGAAATGACACGTTCGGTCGTTTGGCCCTTACAAATGACAAACCTTCGGTGCCCTTGGTTCCACATCTCATGGGATCATGTGCTTTTGCCCCCCCCGTGTTTGATGTTCGAAGTATAAGGAGAAAAAACACTTTCATTGTTACCGGGGAGTTCCCAGTCCCGGCTCATAGCCAGCCTTCAACATTTTTAAGTAACACGCTATATAGCGTCGCTTCGTTAAAAACCTCGCCAGAAAACCCAAGTTGGGACAAAACCGGGCTAAGGAAAAAAGAGTGCAACACGTGTTTTCCGATTTGAGTCTGCTATCTCGGGTCATTGTGTCATTACCTACAGGGGTTAAAACTAAGAAATTTAAGCAATTTTCCAGGGTTAAATTCGTACCTTAGCAATAGTATCTATTTAGGTGCGCCACGATCCAGTTATTCGTCACCTGTTGTCCGTCCATTGCCTCGAGCTGGTAAGAACCTTTACCCGTTATTCCGATGACCTTGTACAGTCCCTCCCAATTTGGTCCGAGTTTTCCTTCGTTGGGGTTCTTCGTATGCAGCGTCACCTTTCGAAGGACTAAGTCCCCGATTTGGAAATGTCGGAGGTTGGTCCTTTGGTATTAGTATCTGCCCATTCGTTGTTTTTGGGCCGCCAAATGGACTAGGGTGGCTTCGTGCAACTCCTCCGTTAAACCTAGCTTTATAGACATTTGCTTCATCATTTGTATCCTTTGTGGTATATTGAAATCTGAAGCTGGGCTCCCCTACTTCTATCGGGATTAGAGCCTCCATGTCATACAGGAGAGAAAACGGTGTTTCACCGGTGCTTGACTTTGGCGTCGTTCTGTATGCCCATAATATCTCGGGGAGGACTTCCCTCCATCTTCCCTTAGACTCATTGAGACGTTTCCTTAAGTTCTGAATGATGGTTTTGTTTGTGGATTCTGCTTGTCCGTTTGCGCTCGGGTGATACGGAGTTGACACTATTTTCTTTATCTTCAATCCTTCGAGAAAATCGTTTATCTTGGCCCCTATGAATTGACGGCCATTGTCACATGTGATCTTAGATGGGATGCCGAACCGGCAAATGATGTGGTTCCATATGAAATTGATGACCTCTTTTTCTCGGATCTTTTGAAATGCCTATGCTTCAACCCACTTAGAAAAATCGTCAGTCATACATAATATAAAGCGAGCCTTACCTGGCGCCGATGGTAGGGGTCCAACTATATCCATCCCCCACTTCATGAAAGGCCATGGGGAAAGTACCGGGTGAAGCAATTCACCCTTTTGGTGTATCACCGGGGCGTGTCTTTGACACTGGTCGCATTTGCGGATGAAGTTTTTCGCATCCATTTCCATATGGTCCCAATAGTATCCTGCCCGAATCAGTTTTCGTACCAACGACTTGGCTTCGGAATGATTGCCGCATGTTCCCTCATGTACCTCTCGCATCGCATAGTCAGCTTCACCGGGACCTAAGCATCTGGCAAGGGGGCCATAAAAGGAACATCGGTACAGCGTACCATCAACTATGCAGTATCTTGCTGCTTTAGCCGGTAATGCACGTGAGTCCTTTGGATCCGAGGGCAGCTTTTCATCCGCCAGATAGTCCATGTATTTATTTCGCCAATCCCAAGTCAGGGTCGTTGCGTTGACTTCGACCTAATTGCTTTCAATAACCAAACTCATCAGCTGAACAACTGCACTTGAGTTTAGCCCTTCGGACCGAGGAACCAAGGTTCGTCAAAGCATCAGCCTTGGTATTTTGTTCTCTTAGGGTATGTTGTACTGTCCACTTTCTAAACCGGTGTAAGACCACTTGAACCTTTTCCAGATATTTCTGCATTCTATCTTTTTTTACCTCGAAAGTCCTATTAATTTGGTTCACGACCAGGAGGGAATCGCATTTTGTTTCAACGACCTCAGCTCCCAGTCCCTGGGCCAACTCTAAACCTGCAATCAAGGCCTCATAATCGGCTTCGTTGTTAGTCAATTTCGAGGATACTTTTATAGATTGTCGTATAACATCTTCAGTTGGGCTTCTCAGCACGATCCCGAGTCCAGACCCTTTTACGTTGGATGCATATGTAGGGTTCAGACTCTGGTTTTTTTACCCGAGGCTAGTGCTAATTCTTTTTCAACCTCGGGTATCATTGCGGGCATGAAATCTACCACGAAGTCTGCCAAGATCTGAGACTTTATGGCTGTGCGGGGTCCGTACTCGATGGCATACCCGCTGATTTCTACTGCCCATTTTGCTAACCTACCGGATAACTCTGGTTTATGCATTATATTTCTTAACAGGCAAGTAGTTATCACACATATGGGGTGACATTGGAAATATGGTTTTAACTTTCTAGATGCACTCAATAATGCTAACGCAAGCTTTTCAAGGTGGGAATAACGCTTTTCGGCGTCCCTTAAAGTCCTACTAACATAATAAACTGAAAATTGTGTACCATTTTCTTCTCGAACAAGAACAACGCTTACCGCTATTTCGGATACGGCCAAAGTATAGGTACAGCTGCTCATCGGCCTTCGGTGTGTGAAACAAGGGCGGGCTTGACAGGTAGTGTTTCAATTCATCTAAGGCTCGTTGACACTCGGGTGTCCACACGAAGTCATTCTTTTTCTTGAGTAAGGAGAAGAAACGATGACTTCTGTCGGAGGATCTAGAAATGAATCTACTTAAAGCCGCGATTCTCCCGGTCAGTCTCTGTACACCCTTGACATCGTCGATCATCTTGATGTTCTCGATGGCTTGTATCTTGTCCTGGTTGATTTTTATTCCTCAGTTTGACACCATGAACCCTAGAAACTTTCCCGATCCTACTACGAAGGCACATTTCTCCGGGTTTAGCTTCATGTTGTACTTGCGCAGGACATCGAAGGTTTCTTGCAAATGCTTTAAATGGTCCTCTATTTCCAGGGACTTAACTAGCATATCGTCAATATAAACTTCCACCATTTTCCCTATCTGTTCTTCGAACATTTTGTTAACTAGGCGTTGATAAGTAGCTCCGGCGTTTTTTAATCTGAAGGGCATTATGTTCTAACAATAAGTTCCATACCGAGTTATAAAAGATGTGTTCTCCTGATCTTTCGAGTTCATTCTGATCTGATTGTACCCAGAGTACGCGTCGAGAAAACTTAGCAGGGCGTGTCCGGCCATCGCATCTATCATACTATCGATGTGTTGAAAAGAAAAAGAATCCTTTGGACACGCCTTATTTAAATCTTTGAAGTCAATGCACATTCTAAATTTCTTACCTTTCTTCGGTACGACGACTACGTTGGCTAACCAGTCCGGGTATTTGACCTCCCGAATGGATCCTATTTTTAAAAAATTTGTTACCTCGTCTTTGACAAATGCCTGATTGACTTCTGACATTGGCCTTCATTTTTGTTTGACCGGGCGGAAACTCCAATCCAAGCTCAAACATTGAATGGTCACTTCCGGTGGGATTCCTGTCATGTCTAAATGGGACCAAGAAAAACAATCTGAATTAGCTTTAAGAAATTCAATTAACTTATTCCTGAGCTCCAGGGTAAGTCCCGTGCCTAGGTATACCTTTTTATCCAGGAGATGGAAGAAGAGGACAACTTGTTCCAGTTTTTCTATTGTTGATGTTATACCCCGCGTTTTAAGAGTATGATCGTGACCCTTGCTTCCTCAAAATTGACAATCATGTTGTCTCTACATAATTCAAACTCACGTTGATGGTATTATATTTCGTATTTTTGCACGTCGGATTAGTCGTAAGCGGAGGTGGGGCCCACACATCGAGATTTTTTAGGAACACGTGAAAAGTTATATTAAGCACACATGTGAATTTGAACACAACTCAAGAAGGACCCTTGAGCCGAATCAAAGTGGAAGTCCTCCAAACGAATATTTTTAAGAAAACGTTTTCGGGTGACCTGACTTCGAGAGGCAAAAACGGTATTATAGGTTTGGAATTTGGAAACATACCAAGAAATAGAAGTTATAGATAAGTGAATTATCTTTCCAACCTTTGGTTGTGGGTTCCCAGGTGACGTCGGTACAAGGAGATATGTACGTTTTAAGGTCGAAAGGTCAGTGGGCTAGGCCCAACTCGGGCCCAACCGGGTTAGGCCCATGAACCATGTTATATAAGTGATATTTTAGGCCTTCCCTCCTCATTTTAAGATCTGGAACAACCAGAAAATTCTGGAGAGAGATAGAGAAAAAGCCTTGGAGAAGAAAAACCAATTTTGACCAAATTCCGAGCCCCGAATCCCGAAGCCCATGAAGGAAAAAGTGTTGTACGCTGCGTTGTCTTCAATTTGAGCTAAAAATCAACCAAGGAGGAGGATGATAACGTGGTGGCTGAATGATTAAGGTATGGATAAGGTTCTTTTTCATTGCTAATAAGTTTATTTAAAGTTTTAACGGATTAGAACGGGGAAAATAGCGATATAAATTCGTCCATTGGAATTGTGAATTATGGGATGAAATTTGAAGAGAATTTTGGATGAAAATAAATGTAGTTAACTTGTAGAATGTGGAGGATGTTGTTATTGATGTTGTTCATATGAATTCCGACTCCTTTACGGAAATAAAATTATTATATAAGTATAACGCAAATTTGGTGGGTTGAGAAATCTAGAAAACAGTGTGCGGGCTATTTTATGGCATACGTTGGTGTTGGAAATGGTATTAATACTATTGGTATTATTGTTGTTGTTGATTGGTTGCCGAATTGTAATTTTGGGCTAGGCATATAAACGGGGGAGATGCTGCCGAAATTTCGGCAGATCATAAGTGAATTTATTTGAAAGACTAAAACAAGTGTGTGTTGAAATGAATCTAATGATTGCGTCGATATTCTTGAATGTAGACTAACAAGTTGGACGAATAAGCGTAGCTAGTAAGGCGCGGCACAGGTATGTTAAGGCTCGTCCCTTTTCTTTCAAAGGCATGATCCTTAGGTTGTAATTTCATAAATATTTCCATGTTTTCCTTATTTTCAAAGTTAGAAGCTTGTGATTCTATGGCATGATTTCCTTTCTAATAACCCGTAAGCGTTATCCAAAATGTCTTTACTTTCCTAAAACAAAGGCTCATGACTTTGTAAACTTTTATGGTTACAACGATGAATATGCTTTTGTAATGATAACGATGATGTCAAAAAGAGAATATGTCTGGGATGGTTATGACGAATGGTTTCATGTCTAAAAGTCTTAAGTTTAGGAGCCAATACGAATATAAGAACAAAGAGCTAGTCTTGATTTTAATTCTATTCCTTATTATGACTCTATTTTCTAAAGACTCCAAAGGGTATAAATTGATGTTTTATGAGGCTTATGACCTTACTCTACGTGTTCTCTTGACGCTATTCTTCATTGATAGTCTCGCCTTATAATACTAGTCCCTTCAAGGCGAGACATGATGATCTTGATTATTCCATAATGTAATCGGAGGTTACCGACCTTACGTCACTCCGATAGTTATATGACTTTCTTTGGGCTCTCCTGCGTGCTGCTATATGATATATGTATACGTATATGTATATTGGGAAAGAGGGGAGAAAGGGTCAGAGCGCTATAGACGCTGATATATGTATATGTATATGTATATGGGGAAGATGGGAAAAAGGGCAGAGCGTTATATACGCGTAGCCACCTGATTAGTTGGTATGATATGATATCGTCCCGGACGCGGGATATGTGGTTAAATGGATCGGCTGCCGACGCCTCGGCAATATGATATGATATGTTCTATTTTCTATATATATATATATGAAAAAGGAATGAATGTTTTTCAAAGAAAGTAAAGTATGATATATATATATATATATGGGGTTAAATAGATCGGAGCCGACGCCTCGGCAATATGACATACCAAGCATGTAGGGTATCCGCCTAAGCGGCACTCAGATGTACAGGTTACTCTTTTACTTCATGATATGCCCTATGTTTCCGTTTTGTTACTGTTCATATTTATATTCCTTACTTTGTTACTATTCATGCCTTACATACTCAGTACATTGCTCGTACTGACCCCTCTTCTTCGGGGGCTGTGTTTCATGCCGCGCAGGTACACCCAGACGAGCAGAAGCTAGTATAGAAGAGGTTCCAGCGAAGTTGGTAGACCCCACTTGTTCCTGGGAATGCTGCCGAGTCAGAGCGTGTATGCTAGGATTTCTGGATTGATGTTAGAGACTTTGCAGACAGAGTCGTGGGTATAGAATGTCGGTATTGTAATCGGCTCCACCAGTCGATATGTCATTTTGTGTTATGTATCAAAGTCCATGAGATTACAGATTCTATTTGAGTTGAGTACGATGGAAAAGAAAGAAAAAAAAAATTCTGAAAGCTTTATTATGTTTTTCATTTCTTATTGAGGTAAGAGTCTAAGGAGATTAAGTAGGTAATAAGAGTCAGCGGGTTCGCTCGGCTCCGAATATGGGGTCGGGTGCCCATCACACCCTAGTAAGGTCGGGGTGTGACAAAGTGGTATCAGAGCAGGTCGGTCTAAGGGTTGTCTGCAAAGTCGTGTCCAGTTGAGTCCTGTTTATGGGTGTGAAGCCGGCCACATTTATAAACAGGAGGCTGCGGGGCATCTAGGGATTGTTGACCTTCTTTCTATAATAGATCGTGCGATATAGCCAAGTCATAGGAAATAATATTCCTTATGCTAATCGTTGATTTCCGCAGACCCCTAATAGTAACGGAAGAAGGCGAGTGACGAAATGGCAAGTCACGGAGGTAAGTCTGGATATGTTGTTCTGTTATTTGGGACTGGAAGTTCTGGATGGCTGGAATATGTCATATAACCGTATGTTCTGTGAGGTATTGTAGATATTTGTTACACACAGATCTGGAATAATAGGAATGGTAAAGGAGATTCTGCTAGAATAGATACGCCTGACAGGAAGAAGCGGGGACAGAAAATACTATAAAAAGGCAATAAGTGAGGTGCGTCGTTTCAGAAAAGTTATGGATTTGGTACGGTAACGACGGTGCGATCACTACCATCGAGAATCTGGAGGCCCAGGACAGGAAGTAGGCATACATACAGGTGGGAAGCGAACACTGGGAATTGAAAAGGGCAAAATAGTAATTGTAAAGAAAAGGATGTGCTACGAAAATGTTTCAGAATTTGTAAGACCTTGACTTACTCCAGAACATGTAATAAAGGTCATGCGAGGAAGTGGACGCGATTATATCAGCAGTAAGGCACCAGATTCTGTCAAAGTTTCTAGGTTAAGCGTGCTCAGGTGGGAGCAATTTCATGATGGGTGACCCCCTGGGAAGTATGCAAAATATTCTACATATCCAGACACAAGAGACAATGAGAAGCTAGGGTAGCCTAAGGAAAACTAGAGTATATGGGATGGTTGGAGATCATAAGAAGACGCGTAGGACGAGGCAGACTAGGTCGGTGAAGAGACAGAAAGTGCATCACAGACAAAAGTAGCAGAACGCTTGAGAGATATGGACACACAGCTACAGCACAAGCGCGCAGTTAAGGAAGAATTACGAATAAGCGAACTAAGCAAGTGAAAGGACGAATAGTGGATGGAAGGGTGTGGAAATGTGGACAAAATGAGGACATCGACGGAAAGTAAAAGAAAAACCTAGGATAAGAAGTTTTCGACATGTTCGGCATGGAGTTAGGAGGAAGACAAGGAATAAGGTATAGACGAAGACTTCATAAAAGGGCTGTTGGCATATGAGGAACCCCCTTAAAGGGGGGGGGGGGGGGGGAGAACATATTATAGGCTTCAAGTCCAAAGGAAGGAAACTTATTAGCTCGGGGCCAGAGTTCAAAACATATCGGCACATCGGGAGGATACTTGAAAGGAGTAAACGAATTAACAATGAGTGAACCATGAGGCAGACTTAAGGGGGGAAAGTATGGAAGACACTTTAAGAGAATGTCCCATGCCGACAGGAGCTACGATATTTCTAGACGATGGGTTGAATCCCCCGTATCGAACAAAAATTGCGCAGTACCTTATGCAGCGACGTGTTTTAGAGGGTAATAAAGAGATCAAGAAAAGGGCTACAAGCTAAGTTCACAAAGGAAGAAGAATAGACTGCATAATTCAGGTAAGAATATCGACATCTCCTTCGAAGCCAACTCGACCTCAACAATCGCGAACGAATGTTTTTAAAGGGGGGGAGGATGTTATACCCCGCGTTTTAAGAGTATGATCGTGACACGTGCTTCCTCAAAATTGACAATCATGTTGTCTCTACATAATTCAAACTCACGTTGATGGTATTATATTTCGTATTTTTGCACGTCGGATTAGTCGCAAGCGGAGGTGGGGCCCACACATCGAGATTTTTTAGGAACACGTGAAAAGTTATATTAAGCACACATGTGAAGTTGAACACAACTCAAGAAGGACCCTTGAGCCGAATCAAAGTGGAAGTCCTCCAAACGAATATTTTTAGGAAAACGTTTTCGGGTGACCTGACTTCGAGAGGCAAAAACGGTATTATAGGTTTGGAATTTGGAAACATACCAATAAATAGAAGTTATAGATAAGTGAATTAGCTTTCCAACCATTAGTCGTGGGTTCCCAGGTGACGTCAGTACAAGGAGATATGTACGTTTTAAGGTCAAAAGGTTAGTGGGCTAGGTCCAACTCGGGCCCAACCGGGTTAGGCCCATGACCCATGTTATATAAGTGATATTTTAGGCCTTCCCTCCTCATTTTAAGATCTGGAACAACCAGAAAATTATGGAGAGAGATAGAGAAAAAGCCGTGGAGAAGAAAAACCAATTTTGACCAAAATTCGAGCCCCGAATCCCGAAGCCCATGAAGGAAAAAGTATTGTACGCTGCGTTGTCTTCAATTTGAGCTAAAAATCAACCAAGGAGGAGGATGATAACGTGGTGGCTGAATGATTAAGGTATGGATAAGGTTCGTTTTCATTGCTAATAAGTTTATTTAAAGTTTTAACGGATTAGAACGGGGAAAATAGCGATATAAATTCGTCTGTTGGCATTGTGAATTATGGGATGAAATTTGAAGAGAATTTTGGATGAAAATAAATGTAGTTAACTTGTAGAATGTGGAGTATGTTGTTATTGATGTTGTTCATATGAATTCCGACTACTTTACGGAAATAAAATTATTATATAAGTATAACGCAAATTTGGTGGGTTGAGAAATCTAGAAAACAGTGTGCGGGCTATTTTATGGCATACGTTGGTGTTGGAAATGGTATTAATACTATTGGTATTATTGTTGTTGTTGATTGGTTGCTGAATTGTAATTTTGGGCTAGGCATATAAACGGGGGAGATGCTGCCGAAATTTCGGCAGATCATAAGTGAATTTATTTGAAAGACTAAAACAAGTGTGTGTGGAAATGAATCTAATGATTGTGTCGATCTTCTTGAATGTAGACTAACAAGTTGGACGAATAAGCGTAGCTAGTAAGGCGCGGCACAGGTATGTTAAGGCTCGTCCCTTTTCTTTCAAAGGCATGATCCTTAGGTTGTAATTTCATAAATATTTCCATGTTTTCCTTATTTTAAAAAGTTAGAAGCTTGTGATTCTATGGCATGATTTCCTTTCTAATAACCCGTAAGCGTTATCCAAAATGTCTTTACTTTCTTAAAACAAAGGCTCGTGACTTTGTAAACTTTTATGGTTACATCGATGAATATGCTTTTGTAATGATAACGATGATGTCAAAAAGAGAATATGTCTAGGATGGTTATGACAAGAATGGTTTCATGTCTAAAAGTCTTAAGTTTAGGAGCCAATACGAATATAAGAACAAAGAGCTAGTCTTGATTTTAATTCTATTCCTTATTATGACTCTATTTTCTAAAGACTCCAAAGGGTATAAATTGATGTTTTATGAGGCTTATGACCTTACTCTACGTGTTCTCTTGACGCTATTCTTCATTGATAGTCTCGCCTTATAATACTAGTCCCTTCAAGGCGAGACATGATGATCTTGATTATTCCATAATGTAATCGGAGGTTACCGACCTTACGTCACTCCGATAGTTATATGAATTTCTTTGGGCTCTCCTGCGTGCTGCTATATGATATATGTATACGTATATGTATATTGGGAAACAGGGGAGAAAGGTTCAGAGCGCTATAGACGCTGATATATGTATATGTATACGTATATGGGGAAGATGGGAAAAAGGGCAGAGCGTTATAGTTGGTATGATATGATATCGTCCCGGACGCGGGATATGTGGTTAAATGGATCGGCTGCCGACGCCTCGGCAATATGATATGATATGTTCTATTTTCTATATATCTATGAAAAAGGAATGAATGTTTTTCAAAGAAAGTAAAGTATGATATATATATATATATATATAGATATATATGGATATATATATATATATATGGGGTTAAATAGATCGGAGCCGACGCCTCGGCAATATGACATACCAAGCATGCAGGGTATCCGCCTAAGCGGCACTCAGATGTACAGGTTACTGTTTTACTTCATGATATGCCCTATGTTTCCGTTTTGTTACTGTTCATATTTATATTCCTTACTTTGTTACTATTCATGCCTTACATACTCAGTACATTGCTCGTACTGACCCCTCTTCTTCGGGGGCTGCGTTTCATGCCGCGCAGGTACACCCAGACGAGCAGAAGCTAGTATAGAAGAGGTTCCAGCGAAGTTGGTAGACCCCACTTGTTCCTGGGAATGCTGCCGAGTCAGAGCCTGTATGCTAGGATTTCTGGATTGATGTTAGAGACTTTGCAGACAGAGTCGTGGGTATTGAATGTCGGTATTGTAATCGGCTCCACCAGTCGATATGTCATTTTGTGTTATGTATCAAAGTCCATGAGATTACAGATTCTATTTGAGTTGAGTACGATGGAAAAGAAAGAAAAAAAAAATCTGAAAGCTTTATTATGTTTTTCATTTCTTTTTGAGGTAAGAGTCTAAGGAGATTAAGTAGGTAATAAGAGTCAGCGGGTTTGCTCGGCTCCGAATATGGGGTCGGGTGCCCATCACACCCTAGTAAGGTCGGGGTGTGACAGTTGTCTTCGTTGCATCGGATTCGTCTGGAAGTACGAAGGATCTTGGTACACCGAAATAATCTTCTTCCTCGGCCACCTCGTTCTGTGATTGATATTTGGTCCCTCTGTCCGCATTCGAAGTCTTAGTGCGGTTCACTGTATCGACCTTTGGTGCGGATTCTTTCGGTACAGCTTCCTTGACTGCGAGCATTTCTTTGGCATCGGGCTGTTCTCCACGTATTACTTTTATCCCATCGGGGGTCGGGAAATTTAGCATTTGGTGTAAGGTGGAAGGTACTGCTCTCACCATGTGTATCCAAGGTCTCCCGAACAGGGTGTTGTACTTCATTTCTCCATCAATAACATAGAACTTGGTGTGTTGCACGACCCTAGTTGTGTTTACGGGCAATGTGATTTCTCCTTTGGTGGTTTCGCAGTCCATGTTGAACCCGTTCAAGACTCTAGTCATCAGTATGATTTGATCCAACATACCGAGTTGTTCGACGACCTTTCATCTGATGATTTTGGCCGAGCTACTTGGATCAATTAAAATACCTTTAACATGAGTTTTATGTATAAGTACAGAGATTACCATGGCGTCGTTGTGAGGTTGAGTGATGCCTTCTACTTTCTCGTCGTTGAATGAAATAAACCTATTCGGTATATAGTCCCACTCCTTTTTTCCCTCGTGATAGAGAACTTCGTTCTCTTCATGACAGGTCCTCGTGGTGTGTCAACCCCACCAACAATTATGTTGATTACATGCTGGGGTTCTTCCAGCTCAGCCTTTTTGTTGATTTCCCTGTACCTGTAGTTATTCTTCCCTCGTTCACTCAAAAATTCTCTAAGATGTCTGTTCTTGAGTAATCGGGCTACTTCATCCCTTAACCCTCTGCAATCATCGGTCCGATGCCCATGGGTACCGTGATAGTCACATATCAACTTCGAATCCCGCTGTGAAGGGTCTGTTCGAAGTGGCTTCGGCCATGTTGCCGCTTTGATCTTTCCAATCGCTGCCACCAAGGTCGAGGGGTCAACTCTAAAATTATATTCTGAAATCCTCAGATTTTCTCCCGTATGTGAGGCAATGGTGGAGTTGGTTTTATACTGGAGATCCCTGTTTGAAGAACCTCGATCAATCCGTCTGTCCCCTTGGTTCATATGAATGCCGGGGTTACTCCTGCTTTTCTCTGATCGAAAATCGGCCCTCACGGATGGGTAAGGATGATACCTGTCCGGTGGGTTGTATTCTGGTTCAAATTACCTTTTCGATTTATCGCTTCTTGTCCAAGTTACCGGACCTGGTAGGAGGCCAAGGTGATCATCCTCTACTCTGATTTTTGATTCGTACCTGTTGTGCATATCGGCCCAAGTCTTAGCACTGAATTCATACAAGTTCTCCTTTATTTTGAGAGAAGCGTTTGAACTTCTTGGAGTAAGTCCCTTCGTGAACGCTTGGGTGGCCCATTCGTCAGGGACCGGGGGTAACAACATTCTTTCCTGCTGGAACCTAGTAACGAACTCTCTGAGCCGCTCATCGTCCCTTTGGAAAATCTTGAATATATTGGCCTTCCGTGCTTGTACCTTTCACGCCCCTGCGTGATCCTTCGCGAAGGCATCCGCAAGTAACTCAAAGAAGGGGATGGAGTGTTGAGGTAGTGAATAGTACCACTGCTTTGGTTAAGGTTTCACTAAATTTTTTCAAACTTACTGATTCGATCTCATCGTCCTCGAGATCATTGCTGGCAATAACACACATATATGTAGTGATGTGTTCTTGGGGGTCGGTAGTTCCATCGTACTTAGGTATCTGGCATTTTGAACCTCTTTGGGATTAGCTTCGGTGCCGCGCTCGAAGGGAAAGGCCTTCTCACAATGTATTTTGTTTCTTGACCAGTGAGAATCGGAGGTGCTCCCGAAATTTGATCCACCCGAGAATTGTAGTCATTCACTTTTTTCTTGTAGGAGTCTATTCGTTTAGTCAAAGCTTCGAGTATTCTTATCATCTCAGATGACTCATTGATCGGCCTGTCTTGACTGTCACCGACCTCGATTTCCCTTCGAACTTGTTCAGAAACCCTATCCGGTTCCCGTGCCAGCGCATCGCTGAGATCCCTTTAGAGTCGGACTATGGCCTCCTATTGCTGCTGTATGGTAACGTGGTGTTCCTGCAACAAATTGTAAATCAAACATAAATTAATTTCCTCCGCCTCTCCTCTAGGGGCTCCATGCCTATCCACATCATCAGTGCGCAAGTTTTGGACGTGCTGATTGTTGACTGGATCGATGGCGGGTGCGTTGAGTGGCACCCCGTTGAGGTTAGCGTTGTGTTCGCTTGATTCATCTTCGTTGAGGTGAACGGAGTGGCTTGGGTTTGCCATAGAGTAGCCTGAAATCACAAAAACGAACAAAGCACGTGAAGGTTGTTTATATAAGCCGTCACTATTATCGTTAGCCCCACAGTGGGCGCCAAACTTTTTACCCTCGAAAGAAAGCAACAATTGAATTTGTACGCGGTTTAAAGGATCTGTGACTAAGCTTATTAACGAAAGTAAAATTAATGAGCAAACAATATAAAATCAATGGTAAATGATAGCCTGTGATATTCCAACTTTCCGTTTATAAAAATTTCGGTGCATCGAGTCTACTCGCTTCTCTTAAGGCTCGAACCAGAACAAAGTCTAAAAGAATTCGAACTCGATGCTAATACAAAGGATCCTAAACATATCGGCTAGAAATATAAGGCCAAGCATCTAGAGCAAAGAACATATATATAATTTTTTGCTCTAGGTTCATAGGGGACCGCCTCGGTATTTACGCCGGCAGCGGTACCGGTGGCATGAGTGGAGTCGGCCGGAGTATTTTCCCGTGACGAATGCCTAGAACTTAAGGCCATATTAGCTTTGGAGTGAGTATTGGTGTTGAACCGAACGAACAAGAACGTAAAAAAGGGGAAGAACAAACAAGAAGCAAATGAAGATCAAGAGGCAATTTCTGGGATATTTTGAAGAACTGACCCAAGAACTGGAGCTTGTTCTTGAGATTTGAGGGTCGAATCAAGGATTTGAATATTGGAAAAGTGAGAGTTTTGATCTGAGTTTTGAGATCAAAGTTTAGGAGATGAAAATGAAGGAAATAAAGATGAGCCAAGTATATATATAGTGGGAGCGAAAACGCTTCCCATTTGTCGCCTTTCACCCGACCAGTCACGAATCGACACGTGCCACGAAGCGGCCAATCGGAAACCGACGCGTCCTTCGTGTTAGGGAAGTGAGTGATGAGACGTTTGGGTTTCCCGCGCATTCCCGATGAGTTGCATTTGAGTCTATCTTCTTCAAAATAAAATTAAGTACGGAAATACTAAAATTGAGCTACAAATCAATTCGGAAAGGAAACAGTTCAATTAATCATCCGAACAGGAAAATCGACATCGGTCGGAACGACCGTACAAAGAAAAATCAACATCGGTCTAAGCAACTGTACAAAACTAGAGCTAACATCGGTTGAAATGACCGAAGAAAGCAAAATCCTAAAATTCTGAGCTCTAGGTCTCGTTGATTTTTGGGCTCGTCATTGTTTCCTGATAAAGCTGCTTTAAGCCGATCATTCTCTGCTCGAAGTCAGGCGATTTTCTCGAGAAAGCTCTCTGATGTTCAGGCTGGAGGAGCATCGGGCGGGGTCACAACAGCCACTTCCTCGGGATCATGATCGATCTCCACGATCGGGGCCGGACATTCCCCGGAGGATCCCCTTCGGGAAATCCGATGATATTTAGCCTTGGCCCAATTCCCGAACCTCCAGCTTATGCCTTCGGTGTAGCTCTTCTCTTCGGAACCTTGGCCGAACCAGTAGCACTTCCTTCACCTGCATCCTCAGGTTTTTCTTTGGCGGCCCTCGCCTTCGAAGCTTTCTTCACCGGAAGCCCTAGTACATAGAAGAAACGAGTCAGGTCTTAAAAAAAAAGGGATAGTAGCAAAGAGTGGCATTTACCATGATTTTTGCCCTTCCATCCAATTGGGCCTAAGTCTTTCCAAGAACGGCCTACATGTTCGGCAGCACCCAACACGGCGGTTAACCATTCAAATATCCCGGGTAAGAGTTCGGGTTCAACAGCAATTGGTTCAGGATTCCACTCCTCTGGTAAAGGATCCGGGCCGGCATGTTGCAGTTGGGTCGTTCTCATGACGACGAATTGATGTAACTATCCCCGATCAAAGTCATTCTCGGGGTCCATCAAGCCCCGAAGGCCCCGCGGGATCAGATGTATAATTCCCCCACGGATGACCCGGGGCATGTAAATATGGATTAAATGGGACTCTGGCCATATCAGCTAGGAACTGAATGCAATAAATGAGTCACCATATCTGAGGAGCAATTTGTCCTACGCATATCCGATAACGTCGGCACATGTCTTCGATCACTCGAGGAACCGGAAATGTGAACCCAATGGAAAATGGGTAAGTATATACGAGAGAATGACCTAGGATGTGGTGGTTAATCCGTACCCCCTGCCCGGTAGGAAAAATCTCAACACTGCTGCCTAAATCACACTCTCTCCGAACCCTAGGAATTATGTCATCAATGACAAAGAATTCAAAGTGTAACACCTCGTATCTTAGAACTCATGTTAGACTCGTAATGTTAGAGTTTTAGAGAAAAATTTAAAAGTTTGTACGTATTACGAAAGTGGTTGACCCTACTTCGGGCACCCGTAACCCCTTGATTAGTTGATAATTTGAGAAAACTTAAAACATTAAAGATTTATCCCTTTGGAATAGATTTCCAACGGTATCTTATGGAGCTCAAACGGAGCCCTGTGCTAAGAGTTATTCCTGTTTTACTATCACTGGTTGGAGCAGAATTTTCAGATTTTGGGTTACGTTTTTAGCCTTTTCCTACTCGAATTGGGACTCCTTATTTTATTATTGTATGAAGTAAAAATGTCCCTAACACTATTCTAAACCCTAAGAGACTATTCTTCTTCTCTCTACCTCCATCCCTAAAGAACCTAGACACTTCAATCTTGCAAGAAACTCATTCTTGCAATCAAGAAAAATCAAGAAAACCTTCAAGAATTTGGTTTCTCAATCTAGTTTCCTAAGGTTTCCTCCAAGGTAAATATTTTAATCAAGAACCTTTGTATTCTACAAGATTTATCATTTATAAAGACTAGAATAAATCCATCCATCCCGTTACCCTATAAAAATCAAGAGTTGTAAAAAGTTGGAGAAAACTCTAGTATTTTTCTGTTGAGTTTCATTCTGACCAGCCATATTAATTTGGTGTTTTCCGATAATCTAACCGTTAGATCAAGCCTAAATTTTATCTGAGTGTTCATAACACGTAGGTCTAAAATATGAACGGTGACGATTGTATTTGGAGGTCCGGAGAATTACCCTTGGAGCCACGAACAGTAGCTACGAAAATCAGTGAAAATCCTCTCAAGGTTTCCAAATTCAAAGCTTTTGGAATTCTTCTTCAAAGATTCAGACTTTTCTTCAAGTTTTGGAGCGATTAAGGTATGTAGAGTTACTATATACGTGTGGGAATATCATTGTTCTTCCCCACGCCTCATAATCCATAAATTATGATTCTTTACGAAAACTAGGGCTTTCTATACCATGCTCATGACAACCCTAGCTCCATGTCCATGATTATATTATGTATGAATTGTTATTATTCTATCATTGTGTTATTAATAACTCCATATGATTATTGAGAATCAGTCCGTAATCCATGAAAACCCATATCTTATATTCCATGGGTTCTTGCATGCATGTTTTTAACTAAGAATGATTATTTCATGAATATCCTACATGTCTACAAGTTTTCATGCAATTATATTATATAATTATTTTCATGCTATGATACAAGATACATAAATGCTAAATACAAGTTATTCAATGAAACCATGTTTACAAGTTATTTCATGAAACCATGTTTACAAGTTATTTCGTGAAATCATGATTACAAGTCAAATAGAAGTTAATTCACAAATATCATGGGCTTCTTAGCCAATTATATCATGTTCATGTTTTTGGGAGTTGCACGAATTACCGAGAAGGCTCAGATAGCCTGAAACTACGTAGCCACCGTAGGACAAGGATCGCTCCGCCCAGTTAGGACGATACCTTAATTTTACACTGAATGGATCTATCAGGCACGTTACCACCTTATACCCTGGAAAGGTATGGGGGCTCTGCTGGTCCGGCGAGGTACCAGACTCCACGTATCCACGTGGTGATATCATGTTGTCGGTTTATGAAATGCTCTCCCTACTTATCATGTTTTACTTATGTTGTATATATATGTACTCATGCTCATGCTCATGTTCATGTCCAGGTTTTCAGTTCCACTTCTTATCATGTTATTCCATGTCCCATGTTATTTCTTTCAGTTGCTTTACATACCAGTACATTCAATGTGCTAACGTCCCCTTTCTATTACCCGGGGGCCTGCATTTCACGATGCAGGTATTGATTGACAGGACAGCAGATTTGCTCATTAGGACATTTCTCGTATCAGCTTTTGGTGAGCCCCATCTCATTCGGGGTTGTGTCTTTACTCCTATTTATGTCAGTTATGCATTTAAGGTATGCCGAGGGCCTTGTCCCGGTGAACAGTTTAGCAGACAGATTTGTGTCAGAGGTTTCATAGACTAGTCAGTTGTCATGTTCAGTTGAGTTGGCCTTAATGGCTACATTACCATAATTCCGCATTCATGATATAATAATAATAATATTTTCAAACTTATGATTATTGAACTCCATGTTTTCATAATTCATGCATGTTTACTTTATATTCCGCATCAGTTCATGTCCCATGTAGACTCAGCAAGTCATGTGGTTCGCTCGGTCACATGTAGCAAGGCACCGAGTGCCAGGTTACGCCCAGCCCATAGTTCGGGGAGTGACACGAAGTTCCTCACATGGTCGTAATGATGACCAAGCTTGTAATCATCCTCAAAATTGAACCTAGTCGGAACAATTTCAGCTGCTTGAAACTCGAGGTCTGTCATGACAGGAGGTTCGGGGGATGGTAAAGGTTCAGTGGGAGATGGTGTAGGAGAATTCGGGGATAGGGCAGCATTGGTTGACAATAGTGGATGAGAAGACATCTTAAGCGAAGCAAGACCGAGATTTACAAAATATGTGAAGAAGTGATGTTGTGCATAGCTTTATATAATAAGGAGGTTGAAGTTGGAAAGACTTCAAATAACGGTAGAATACAGAAGGCCAAAGGATTCTGGTTGTCACGACCCGACTCGGGGCTGCGACGAGCACCGGTGCTAGCCCACCCGGGCACCCTCTTAGCTTAGTCTTATGCTTACATCTAGGTGAGCCACATAATTATACATGCATTTCCATTCATTCGTCAACTAGTCCCATTTGAGCAGCAGCACATTTATATCATCATAGGCATCTATGCCACATCAATGTACATGGGCCAACGTGGCCGACAAAATGATATACAAAACATAGGCAGACAAGGCCAAACACATCTACCCACACACACACATGTCTACGAGCCTCTAAGAGTATAACGTATCACATTAGCGGGACAGGACCCCGCTATGCCCATAATTATATACACAAAAGAATGAGTACCCAAAAGATATGGCTCCGAAGGAAATGGAGCTCTCTATGTAATCTACGAATAGGCAGCTATGGATCAAGTCTGTCTCCCTGTGCACCTGCGGGCATGACGCAGCGTCCACAAACAAAAGGACGTCAGTACGAAGAATGTACTGAGTATGTAAAGCATGAGCAACATCAATAAATAAGCATCATGAACAACATATGAAATAACATAGGAGGGGGAGACAATAATATCATCGTCATAGCACTTACCTGCCTTTCGTAGGACTTTCCATTTTTCATACGTATTTGTACACCTACGTCATCATCCGTATTCCATACTAGTACTCGTACCAAAATTGTGCTCATATTCGTATACATATCCTTATTCGTATTCTTATACATAGTCTTATAACATTCATATTCATATTATATACATAGTCATTTCATATACATAGCATTTGCATAGCATACCGGACCTCATATGATCGGTGTTTCATACATACTTGGCCAACCAAGGCTCAAGGTTACTCATACCTGGCCCTACCAAGGCTTCAGGATTATCCGTACCATCTGCAGAGGTGTGCGCGCGTTTCGTAATCGTATACATACTTTATACATATTCATATACATATATCCTACCCGGCGTTATAAGCTAGGGTGTCATTATAGCACTTCATAGGCACATGTAAGTATAATAGCCCGTAGGCACCTTTAGTATCATTATTATTATCATCGTCATCACTATCATCATCATTTTCGCTACATCTATATCTTATGCTTACTCGTCATATGGGGTGCGTAGTACAATCGTAGCACATGTCGAGGATCGTGAGCTTATGAGCTCGAAGTGTCAATCATTTGAATACAACATACTCATATAGAGGATTTAAGAGTTTGGCCAAGGAACCATGCCTTATGAAAGAAGGGTTAGCCTTACATACCTTTTCGTCGGACTATTCTACACTTGCACGCTTGCTTCCAATGCTAGCGTCTATACCTTCATTAATATCGTAACAATGGCCATTAGTCATTCACATTATCCACATTATCTAGATTCCTTAATTTGCCTCTAATTCACCCATATTCATGGTCATAACATCCAACTTCGTCCATTCGTCTAAAGTGTCTAGTTCATGATCTTAGTACCATTTATAATGCATTCATATCACCACACAACAACATTCATGATTCAATTCAAACTATTCCTCAAAATGTCACTATTCATCATTCATGACCTACTTGACCATATTTTCTACAATCCATGTATTTCAACTCTTCAATACCTTAAACATCATGTAAAAATCATGAATCTTACCTTATAAGTTGTAGGAACAAGCTTTGGTTAATAATACTCCACTTTGAGCAAAACCCTAGTTTTTCTCCATTTGGATTTCTTGACCTAGATGATCTTTGATGATGTTCTTACTCTTGATTCACCTTGTTTTATGTTGTTGATCCTCAAATATCCTTGAAAACTTGTATAATAAATGTAGAGAGAGGTTTTAGAGAGAAGTGGTGTAATGTTGTAATGAAATAAAACAAGTGTTGGTCCCTTTATTTAATGACTTGCAAAATATGTGCTGAGGTGAACAGTGGTCGTCCATCATGGTTTACGGCCCGTATTGCAGTTTACGGACCGTCCCTCGCGATCGTCTTTAACCATTTCCAGAACCAGAAGCTTTGGCTGCTTGCATGGTGATTTACGACCATGGTTTACGGGCCGTAAATCACTTTACGGTCCGTCCTCCAGGTCGTATTTTACCATTTCTCGGCTGGTAGAAAGTTGAAGCCTTGCATGGCAGTTTACGACCTGCTAGTTTACGGACCGTATACCAGTTTACGGTCCATCCTAGCACTTTATGACCACTGGGCAGTTGCAATTCTGCAACTTCCCATATTTCTTAGACTTCTCATTTTAATCACCCACGTCCATGCACATGCATTGCTCACCTTATATCTCATCTTAATTTAGCCAACTTTCTCATCTCACATCGGATACCTTCGAAATCTCGCCTAAGGTCATCAAACGTCGTTTCTTGCTCATGGACATCATGCACTCATACTTATCACTAGTTCGTTCACTTACGTACCAACGGAAAATTTTTCCGAGGTGTAACACTGGTAAAATGCACGTTACCAAAGCGTGTAACGACGCAACATTTATGTTATTCGGACTCAGGGTAGTCGGTTATGCGATCGTAGTGAAGCATAGTTTTGGGAAGAACGAGGTCTTTTCAATCCATTTCCCGTTTCCATTTCATTACTTCGAAAAATAGAGGGACTATCTGTGTACGGTGAGAACTTGGGAGTTTTCTCCGATTCAGCGAAGAAGCGTGTGGAATCGATAATGGTCCGAGAAATAGGTCCGGCAAGTGGACCTTCGAGATGTGTCCGAGTTTGTAGGTTTGAGAAGATAAGTCCAAATCAGCGGAAGGTTATCTTCCACTGATTCATCGCCGATGATCACGCCATCAACGAACGTGTCTGATATTATCGGAACCATTTCACCCATGTGGGGGTTCGTGACTCCTAGTTATAGTAGGACACTAGCACTATATAAACACATGTACCAGCCCCATTAGAGGGCATCAGAATCATCTTGATATCAGTTGTATTTCATTTGTTATTCTCTAAACAACAAAAAGGCTCATCTTCGTTTAAGCTAGCTTATAATCTCGTTCGTCGTAAATTGCTCTTCGTTTAAGCAGTCCGAGGAAGGAATTTACTCCCAGTCGGACCCATTAGACACCGTCTGAACGAGGAGCTTCCCCCCTTCGGACCCGCCATTCCACACAGGCTATCATTTACCGTTGATTCTATCTTGTTTGCTCGTTAATTTTACTTTCGTTAATAAGCTTGGTCACAGATCCTTTAAACCGCGTACAAATTCAATTGTTGCTTTCTTTCGAGGGTAAACACAAATAACAACTCTCTTTCGCAACAAGTCATGAAGACCCCTTATCAAAATTAATTAATTCTCAATTTTCAAAACCTCAATTCATGACCAGAGAGTCCACAGGACTCTCATTTTCTTTACTTTCCTCTTATGTAAAGAGTAGTACTCTCTCCAAATGTGCAGTAAACACACGAATGTCTTGCAAGAGTACTCTATGTCAATTACCCACTTTAATGGTTAGATTGATTATGAAAAAACGTGATACCCAAAAAAAACAAAAGATACATGTCTGACACCCTTTTCTCAAACGACTCAATCAGTTGGTGATTAAACCATTGTCATCAACGTAATTTGTTGGTGTCATAAAATTAAGACGATGTGGCTGGCCACACCAACGTCATGTACAATAATTAATACAATAATGAAGAAACTTATTCCATGGCCGAATACTTTTGTTTGATGTCGTCTATCGAAATTAAATTTTGATTTTTATCTACCTGTTTTCTTAATCATAGAATAAACTGATGAAGTTTTTATATCTTTAAATCGAATAATCTCTAACACAAACAGATTTAATTAAACGGTGAAGTTTTTATCTTCTTCAAACCGAATAAACAACCAGCGAAGATTTTATATCTTCAAGCCCAATTAAAAGTTACTAAATCGGTAAAGTTTTTATATTCTTTAAACCAAATCGTAACTTGGAGTAGAAAATCATGCAGATTTTAATCTTCAAACAGGGGAGTAGAAAACCACAAAGGTTTTAGTCTCAAAAAAGAGTTCCTTTTTATCTTATGAAAATAGTACTTTTTTTATCTCTGAAAAGTTTTTTTTTCTTCTTCTGAAAAGGGTACTTTTTCCTTTCCTGAAAAGAGTAACTTTCTTCTCCAATCTTATCAAGGTTTAGTCTCCAAAATCGGGATAGAAATAACTGAAAAAGTACTTTTATTTCTGAAAGAATACTTTTATAACTCAGAAAAGAGTATTTTTATTTCTAAAAAAAAATTATTTTCTTCTTTGTCAAAAGAGTAAGATTCTAGTAGATTAACAGAATACAGAATATATAAAACTAATAATTTCCTTTAGATTGTTATAAATCTGTATTCGGAAAAATACTTAAACCAGAAACGGAAAAATAAACAAAGCGGAATCTGGTACTTAGAAGAACAATATCTTAAAATGTATAAGGAATTAAATCGAGTCCACTGAATGCACAGTGTATCCTTAAGGAAATTATTCCCCTCGATGTACCCAAGGTGTTGGGTTATATCCTCTCAGGATAAAACGATTTACTCACGTTGAAGCAGTACAACAAACTCCTATGACAACGAACTCACTCGATGACTATCAATCAGACGAATATTTTATGAAGTACAAGAAGAAGAAGAGAAGATCAGAAAATTCATTCAACAAGAAAATCTGATGAAAATGAAGTATTTATAGCCAACAAAGTAAAGGAATGAAAAGGTGTGAAGCTTTTTCCATGAAAAGGTGCAAAGGACCATTTCCCATTCACACATATTCATAAAATCCTAACACACTCCTACCCAACTGTGCGCAAAGAGAGAGCAAATTAACTTTTTAACTACTATAATATTTCTTCTTTATGACACAAATAGCACAAACGTACATCCTTGAAATTGTGTCTATTTTTCATGTTATAAGGCTGCGTCATTTTCATATGTGTGGATTAGAGTAAATTGGATTTGATAAGACTGACTCAATAAATTTAACAATAGCAAATTGGATTCATTTTAATTTTCAATTCGTTTCTTTTTTCATTTGAAAATAGTTAGATATACCATAACGATTTGAGCATAACATAGGGTTGTTCAAACCATAGGGATTTCAAAATAGTTAGATAAACTATAAGGATTTGAGGATAGTTATTGAATATTGAAGTAATTAAGTATTTCAAATCTCATTAATCTAAATATAGAAAAATAACTATTCAATACACATTTATTTCACCATATTTGTTTGCTAATAAGGGAATGCGAATTTAAATACTTTTTCTTTCTTTAGTATGACTTCTTACCATGTGAAGCAATAAAGGATACTACTAATTTAATAGATAGTCTTTGTTTATGATATTACCATGTGAGCGATTTAATTGATACTTAGTACATTAAACAATTAGTAGCACAAATAGCAATATAATGGTCCTATCATTAAATAAGATTCAAAATTTCAAATCTTGTTCCGATATAAGGAAAAAATAATGAAGAAGACGTTTAGAAGCGCCCTTTATTGCATTTGTTTCGGTCATATGTATATCAGCGAAGGGAAAACCAATAAAACAAAGAAGTTGCTTCCTTTTTGGGACAATAATGTGAAAGGAAAAGAATTTTATAAATTTTCCTCTTACTCCTATGGAAACAAAAGAAAGAAAATGATGGTCCTTTAATGCCTCTTCTATTTTTTACACATTTTTAGTTAGTAGTTAAGTAAAAAAACGTGGAATCTGAACGTTTGTTAGTACCCGAATTTAATTCGTGTTCACATATTCATCTAGCACTTGTTTGCCCTACCAAGGAGGAACATAAAATAAACCGGAGAACACTAATCCGGACATGGTCCCATAGGCCACAAGTAATACTTATCCTAGTGTAGTAGTTAGGTATGCGTGATAAGGTGGATATCCGGGAATAATAAATTTGAGATTAATTTTATACATTTATCTTGGGAAAAATTTATTCTCCCTTCATTTTAAATTAAATGATTTTTTGAGACTTTTTCGTTGGTCCAAAATAAGTGAATTTTTTAAAGTTCAAGAAGTTATTAATTAAATTTTAAAGTTACCCTTCTTTTTAATAGTTTTTTTCAAATCCCAAACACTCATTATTCAACTTTTAATAAAAGTTTAGGGGAAGACATACGATAATTTAGTCAAATGACACTTCATTAATGTCATTAATTAGATTTCTTAACTGTGTACAATAGACCCTTATGGTCCGATCCTTTCTCGGATCCCGTGCATATATAGCAGGAGCTTAGTGCACCAGACTGTTCTTTTCTTTTTAAAAGACAGTTTCAGGACTCGCCCCTGAGCTCACATGCGGGGCTTAGTTCCTGTGAGGCTCATGTCCTAAGCCCCCGACTATATGCCCTAAACATGCCTAACGCCGAACGCTTGGGGCTCGCCTAACAGTTCTTACACAATTTATATGTTAAATTCCTTAATTAAATCGTTGACCCTCATAATTCTTTAACAAATGAATGATACTTAATAGTTATTCATCTATAGAAATAAGAAGATTGGGTCTAACTCAACTAACAAGTCGTAGTATTGCATATTTACTATTTGAGAATATCGTGAGGATGAATATCACTTAATATTTCTTTTAAAAAAACATAGCCGAATTGTACATTTTCACTTGTCATTGGTCTTTGTCATATTTTATTATTTCTCTATTTGAAAGTAATTTTGTTTTTATTCATGAAGGAGTTACGTTTTAATAATAATACTGATAAAGTTTATTGATTATTTGTTTATAGGGAGATAAAATGAATAGTATGATTGTAATATTGTTTTAAGATATTGTGATTTTATCATTGTTTGAAAGTTAAGATGTTGGAGTTGATTTGCATTTCATAATAACTTTTATTTCATTGTATTTTTTATACTTATAAAATTATGTTATATATAATTACAAGTTGTATGTGGCGTATAATGGAATGCTTTGATTAGTTTTTTGTGAGGATGACACACATCTATCTATCTATCTATTATATATATATATATATATATATATATATATATATATATATATATATATATATATATATCTCCCTCTCTTTCTATATATATTTATTTATTTATTTATAGTTTTCTTTTATTTTTAATGTAATTTTACCTATTTAAAAAAATATTTATTGTAATTATAGTATTTTATGAAATACTAAAAATTAAATACCCCCATGGGGCTTACCTCGATTACGCCTCATCGAGGTATATGTAAAACGCCCTGTCTTACCCCCCCCCCCCCCCCCCCCCCCCCGGGCTTTTAACTCAAAAAATTCAATTACTTTGGAATGGAGGGAATACCATCTACCAAACAGAGTACAAAATGAAGACCAAAAATCATTTTGGGATATCCCACCTTATCACATCAAGTTTGAAATTATTTTATTCACTTCTTAAAGAATAAAATAGTTTCCGGACTATAATCCCAAGATTTTAACCCGGAATAATTTAGTTTGTGTACTAAACAAGCCCTAGTTGACGTTGGAATCTGGATTTGTTCATGGATTATATAAAAATGCAAAAACAAAAAAGGGGAGGATGAAGAGGTGGCAATTTGGACATTTGATCCCAAGGGTAGTTTGGGCATAAATATACAACTATTCCCCCGCTTTAAAATCCTTACAAATGGCTCTGCTTCTTAACAAAAATCCAACATGCAGTTACAACTTTTCCTAGTATAGAGTAAGTAATTCAAATGAAGTGAAAAACGTGACATTTCAGGAGTAGTGGTATTTATTCTTGTTCTTTGGGCAGTGACTTTCATCAATGACAAACTTTTGGACCCAAGGCAATGCTTTATTCCGCAAGAACCTCATTTACCATGTCAGTTCAATTCCCCTTTTTGTTTTTGTTTTTCTATGTATATGATTTCATTCTTCTCTTTGATTTTTTTTCCTGCTGTAACATGATTGTGGTGTATTAATCAATGAGTTATACAGTCTCTCGTATATGATATAAAAAGACATATATACAAGTTGATGGATCACTAATGCTTCTTTGTTTTTTCTTCCCATCCGCCTAAGCCTTGGTGGCCGGTAGAGTTATCCGGTGCCTGTACTCATAGAATACTCCCTCCGCCTCATATTATTTGTGGTTATTCTCTTTTACACGCTCCTTAAAAATATTAATTAGGAGGAGTTTTTAACTATTTTATAATTAATTTTTTCTTAAACTTCCAAAACGACGAATAATTTGGGAAAACTATTTTTAGGAATCACCACATATAATTTGGAACGGAGGGAGTAGGAGATAGCAAAAACACAAGAAAATAGTTTGAGACACCTTTTTATAAAAGAGTTTCGTAAGCAATGTTTTAGGTTGGATGCTAGAATTTCGTTACATGGTATTCATTTTAATTTTGTATTAATATGAACCCAATTCGGGTGATAGAGAAGGATGTTGAGTTATGTGGCAAAATGAGCTAAAAGAGACATTTGAGAATGGAACGAAGGATAAGGGATTTCATTTTATTTTCTTATTTCACAAGTTTGATTAAGTTTAAGTGGGGCTGAATTAAAATATTTAACAACTTAGGGTAAAAAAATTAAAACATTGTAATAAATCCAACTAAACCCAAACAAAAATTACCCGTTTCCCCATTTCTCCTCTCTTCTCTTCTCTGCTCTTCTCTCTATTCTCTCAGCTTTTTCCTTTTTAACCCACTTTTTTCTTACTGGTTGCTCCTTCAAGAACGCTCTTTCTCTGCAAATTCAAGTTTTTTGAGGTACGCATTTGTTTTTATTCTAATTTCTGTTGTTTTTATGCCCATTTAGAACATGGGGTTTTTGCTTTCCTATGTTTTCTTGGTCGATCAATCCAGTAAACTTTATCTTACCATTCACTGTTATAAATTAGTCTGAAATCAATTTGGGTCTCTATAAGATTTGTTCTTTTTGTAAATTCTGCAAAAGGGGTTTTAGTCTAAAATCAATTTGAGTCTCAAAAAGATTTGTCTTTATGTAAATTCTGAAAAAGGGGTTCTGGGTTTTGTGATTTTAGTAAATGGGGTCATCTGCTTTCTTTATAATCTGTGTTCTACATTCACTAATAGCTACTATTAGTGGTGTTTTAATATTGTTCTATTTGAATGAAGTTTCTGTACTTGGACATGGTATTGAAATAGCAAAAAAGTTGTTAGGGTCAACCCCACATGACCAATTGGTGATTAAAACATATGATTTATTTGTTGGATTGATGTTGTGTGTAATTGGGTTACTGTTATTTGTGGTGTCTTTTGTTAAGGAGAGGGAATTTCAGAGTTTTTTCGCGAAAGGTTGTGTTTGTCTTCATGTAGCAATGAGATTATGGAGAGTGTATTTTGAGAGGAAGCTTGAGGATTTGGCTTATGATTGGCCAAGACAAGTTGTTGGTGATTTTGTTCTAGCAATTTCTTGGGTGTTTTTTCTTGTTAATTCATGGAGGGAAAAGTATGATTAGAAAGATTTTTTTTTCTGAACTTTTGTTAGCTTAAGATGTTTCAGAGTCCCAAATAATGACGCTTGATGGAAAAAACAGATTAAAACACTTCTAGCACTTTAAGATGCTTGATCAAATTCTTTTCTTTTTCAAATTGGTGTTATATTTAGCTCTCTGCTTGCAAGAAATATTTCATTTTGTGGCTGCTATTGTTTTAGAATTTCTCCTATGTTTAATATAATATGATTCCATGTTGAACAAGAAATTGAATGTCGTAACCTTGTGGAAGTTTGATCTCGGTAAATCCACCTTCTCAGCGAGCCTACGTACTCAGTGAGCCCAACTAGGATAAGAAAACTTGGTAAATACTTGCTCCATATGTATCTGATGAACATGGATGTAGAAGCATATTGTAGATATGTTGAACATTTTCAATAGTATGTTAGTTCACTAGCATCTATGGTTGTTTATATGTGAAATCTGAATCTACACAGGCTCTATGTGTAAACAATCACATATTGTTTAAACAACTTGTGTTTATTATATAACTTCGAGAAGTTTATTCATTTGTTCTATTGTTGACAATTTTACGATGCTTTATGTATGTAGATAAAATGGAAAAGAAAAATTAAAGAGTTTATAAAAGAAGGCCTAGAAAAAAGGATTGGCCAACGGAAGAGGAGTTTGCTTCTGCTGGAGAAACAGATAGGTTTCCACAAGCTCAGGTAAAAGAAGAATTGACCTCATCAGCTCATGGTTCAGTTAGAGAAGATAAAAGTGCAGAAGATGAGCAATACATAGATCAGAAAGAAGAAAATGAAAGTAGAAAAGAAAGTGCAGAAGATGAGGAATCAACGCATCAGGAAGATGAAAATGAAAGTGGAAAAGAAAGTGCAAAAGATGAGGAATCAACGCATCAGGAAGAACAAAATGAAAGTGGAGAAGAAAATGTAGAAGATGAGAAATCAACGGATTAACAAGAATAAAATGAAAGTGGAGAAGAAAGGGAAGAAGAAACAAATCATGATGTACTTTTCAAACAAAGAAAAAAAGTATTACATGATGAGAATGCTGCCCCTTCAAGATCAAATGTGAGTGTTTTTTTAAATTATCATTACTGAAAACAAAGAGTGGGTGTTTTAGCATCCAATTACTATTTTTTTAGGAAACTACCACCAGTTCAAACAACTGATGAATGCTTAAACACCTATTAATTGTTTATTGTAAATAAACAGTTGTTATTTAAGCATCGACTAGTTGTTTAAACTACCACCAGTTCAAACAACGTATGTTTGTGGCTTTTTTATACTTTCTTTTAATTAATCAACTTTATAATCATGTACAGTTTGCTGATGATTCTGATACTGAGGTTCCCGAATGCATCAAGTCCATTGATCTTACAAAATATAACTTCAAGACACATTATTCCATACACGCTGACTTTCCGGGAAAGATTTTTATAAAGTCACCTCTAGGAGGAAAAGCATTTGGTGAATTCAGAGGAGTTCTGGTAGAACAATGTATTTTAGATAGGTTCAAAAAAAGTTGTTTTGGGCATTTTCTTGATATTCCAATGCAGCGAGTGAATTTCGAGTCGCTGATAGTTCATGGTCTTTTACTCTGACGTATCATTTGTGAGAAAAAATGGAGTTGTGGTTTGAATATGAAAATCTGCCTATTTGTTTTGGATTAAGGGAATTTGCCTTGATGACCGGACTATGGTGTCACCCCTTTCCTTCTGGAGAGGCATTGGCTAGTCGGCTAAAGAAGGGTGAACCATTGTGGGCATTTGTTTCCAAGGAAGGAAAAACTGTTACTGCTAACTTCCTCCTTGAAAAGATCAAATCACCTGAAACACCAAAAAATTATAAGTTTTCACTTGCCTTGGTTTGGTTCTATCACTGCATTCTATGTGCAAGAGATATATCATCAGATGTTGATGCCGACACGACCAAGCTAGCTTGCAAGCCCTCTGTCTTCAACGAATATCCATGGGGTCTCAAAAACTATCTTTTGACTATTGAGTATCTTGCAAAACCAATAAAATCTGAATACAACCTCTACGGCTTCCGGTGGGCATTCCTGGTAACTAATTTTATTTTAATATTATTTTACTTTTAATATTTATATTGATTGTAATTGATTATTACGCAATTCAGGCTTGGGCTTTTGAAGCTATTCCAAAACTTCAACGAAATGCTAAGAATGTTCCCCCTAAGAGGACATTGCCACGTATACTAAGGTGGATGTTGTATGGAAGCCTAAAAAAATCTACAGATCCATTCAGTACCACTGATAAAAAAGTAAGTCTCTAAAACTCGTTAAACAACCTGAGACTTGCTTAAACAACATGAGACTTGATTAAACAACTTGAGGTTGTTTGAACTAAACAATATTTAGTTGTTTAATAAACATGATGTTTTTTATAAAGGAAGATCATACTATTGAATTTTTTGTTCTTTCTATGCAGGTAGTGCACCCTTTCCTGATTTCTACAAATGTAGAAAAAAGGGAAAAATACATGAAGGACCTTGAGCCATTTTCCAGTAAGAAAGCTGACGAAAAAATTGATATGTTAAAAGAAGAATTGGTTAAGGTGAAAACCATCACAACAGGTGAAGTAGGAGCTAGGTAGGTTGGTGGTGAGGATAGGATCCCAGTAAGGAGCGGGGCTGATAAAAGGAGCCCACTAAGGGGTGGGGGTGGGGGTGCGAAAATAAATACTACAAGAGGCACGGATGACGAAAGGAACCCGCGGAGCCCTTTAATGAATTATGGTGACAGATTTGCTGGTAGTCTAGTCAACTATGATTTTGGTAGTCAGTATAGTGAAAGAGGAGTTGGTAGAGGATCTTTTGGTGTTTGTCCTTCAAATGTGAAGTGCTCCTGTGAATGTCTCACCTGTGCGGAGAAACAAAGACAATTGGAACTGAAAATTTCTAAAATGGAGGAGGAGTTCAAAGAAATGGGGAAGTCTATCAAACAACTTATTGAAGAATTATCTACTTTGACTAAAAAACTCGAGCCTAGGAGGATGTTAAGGAATTCCAAATACATAAGAACTCTATTTACTGCTGGTGCACGTAAAACGAAGAAGAGGATAAGTGTGAAAAATCTACTGTCTAATATTTACAAGCCTCTTGACATTGATAAGAGAAAGGAAAGAATGGAACCATAAACTAGGGATGTTTTTGTTGGGATAATTTATGTTGAAAATTTTGTGGTGGATCTTTTTGTTGGACTATTTCTTGATGTGGAAGTATGATGACTATTTATGGATAACTTGTAGAATATGCTATGGACATACAAAAAAATTCTTGCTATATTGGCCGTCTTTTTTATGATGTTTATGTATGGTTGTTTACTAAAACGACATGATGTTGTTTAACAGTTTCAGTGGTTGCTTAAACATTCAGTGATTGCTTAAACATTCAGTCTTTTTATGATGTTTATATATGGTTGTTTCCTAAAACAACATGATGTTGTTTAATAGTTTCAGTGGTTGCTTAAACATTCTTTTTATGATGTTTATATATGGTTGTTTATTAAAACAACATGCTGTTGTTTAACAGTTTCAATGGTTGCTTAAACATTCAGTGGTTGTTTACGCTAAAAATTTATATCTCATAAAAAGTAGGTAAGCAACCAGTATAAAGTGGATATTGTTTGTTTATAGTATAAAGTTTTTCCCTTAAAAGTAGGTAAACAACTAGTGGTTGCATAAACAAACACTGGTTGTTTCAGAAAATATCTAATTATTTATACTGAAAAATTATTGCTCATAAAAAAATTGGTAAGCAACTAGTGATTGCTTAAACAAATAATTGTTGCGTACAATAAACAATAAGAAGTTGTTCAAGCAACTCTTGATTGCTTATACAATAACCTCATATCCCGTAAAAAGTAGGTAAACAACTAGGGGTTGCTTAAACAAATACTGATTGCTTACAATAAACAACTAGTGGCTACTTAAACAAACACTGATTGCTTATAATAAACAACATAACATTGTTTATACAACTATTGGTTGTTTACTTTAAAACCCATCAAACTGGAAGTTGGATGTTCAGTTGTTTCAAGTCAATAAATTGATGTTCAAATGTTCATATAATCAAACAACATTGATTCCATTATCACTTGATCAATAAGTTATAGTTATACTATTAGTAGAGTCAATCAGTTGATGATCAATTGTGATCAGATTACTAAGTTGGGTTTAATTACTCATTGAAAGACTCGTTTGATGTTGAATTGTTGTCAAGTCAATAAGTTGATGTTCAAATTTCATATAATCAAACAACATTGATTTCATTATCACTTGATCAATAAGTTATAGTTATACCATTAGTAGAGTCAATCAGTTGATGATCAATTCAAATTACTAAGTTGGTTTTAATCATTATCAAACGACTCGTTTTTACAAGAAACAAGGTTATTGTATTAGCTAATTTTCAATTGTGATCAATCAAGTAATGTCCAATTGAAACTCTTGTATAAGCAATAAGGAGTTGTTTAAACAATGTTATGTTGTTTATTATAAGCAATCAGTATTTGTTTAAGCAGCCCCTAGTTGTTTACCTACTTTTTACGAGATATGAATTTATTGTATAAGCAATCAAGAGATGCTTGAACAACGTTTTGTTGTTTATTATAAGCAATCAGTATTTGTTTAAGCAACCCCTAGTTGTTTACCTACTTTTTACGAGATATGAAGTAATTGTATAAGCAATCAAGAGTTGCTTGAACAACTTCTTGTTGTTTATTATAAGCAATCGGTATTTGTTTAAGCAACCCTTAGTTGTTTACCTACTTTGTACGAGCTATGAAGTTATTGTATAAGCAATCAAGAGTTGCTTGAACAACTTCTTGTTGTTTATTATAAGCAATCGGTATTTTTTTAAGCAACCCCTAGTTTTTTACCTACTTTTTACGAGCTATGAAGTTATTGTATAAGCAATCAAGAGTTGCTTGAACAACTTCTTGTTGTTTATTATAAGCAATCAGTGTTTGTTTAAGCAACCACTAGTTGTTTACCTACTTTTTTAAGAGCAATAATTTTCCAGTATAAATAATTTGATATTTTCTGAAACAACCAGTGTTTGTTTAAGCAACCACTAGTTGTTTACCTACTTTTTAAGGGGAAAAATTTATACTGTAAACAAACAATATCCACATATAAAGACCAATAGCAAAAACAGCCAACATAGTACATTGATTCAGGTGCAAGTACAAAACAGATTGATTCAGTTACAAGTACGAATTTAAGAAGCTACATTACTGCTTGTTCCTTTATTTTGTCTTTCTCTGAGACTGCACATAGTTCTTTTGTGACCAACTCTTTTGCATATGGAGCATTTATTTTTCTTCTTCTTTGAACCCCGCTCCAAGACTGAAGGTGCCCGCTTTCTCTTCTTTCTTCTCGGCTTGCGGACCACATATGGACAAAGTATTTTACTCTCCAAAAGCTCCGGAGAAAGCTCCCAAAATTCTTCAGATAGCAGTGGATGAATTGATTTTTCATATGCATGTTTGTATGACCATACTGAATAATATGGAGAAATAAAATCATTAAATCTTAATCCATAATCATCCCCAAACTGGGTTCTTATCGCTGCAATAACTTGTGGACAAGGTATTTTGTCCAAGTCAAACTCTCTACAAGAACATCTTCTATTGTTCAGATCAACCATAGCCACTGCACCGTGACCAATGATGCTAAAAGTGTGGAAGCTTATTTGATGGGCCAATAGTGTATTGCCTATCGTCACATTTTCTCTTATTTTTCGTTCAGCGGTAGGGACACATATGGTTGATGTGTTGGCCAACACCATACGCCTCTTATGAAACTTTTGAGCAAACCTCCTAGTTATAGAATTGAATAGAGCAGTAATCGAGAATTCTCTTTCCGCCAAGAACATTGAGTTAATTGACTCAACAATGTTGGTGGTCATTACATCATACCTAGAACATCAAGAAATACATACATATTAACTAAAAATTTGCACTTTAAACAATCAGGGAGTGCTTGAACAACTTCTTGTTGTTTAGTGTAAGCAAATATAATTTGTTTAAGCAATCACTGGTTGTTTATAACGTACCTATTGCCAGAGAAATGTGCTCTACTCCATCAATGAAAACCAACATCCTCAAGATATTTGGCGACATTCATATCAAAATCTTTGATTTGTTGAAAAGTGTCACGACCGGACTAGGGGCTATGACGGGTACCCAGAGCTGACTACCGAGCACCACTCGTTATGCTAATCATCATATCCAACCTGAACATACACAATCCCGAAGGCAACACGTACATATATATATATATATATATATATACATAAGCCCTCACGACTTCAAAAATGATATACACAAATATACACTGATGTATCCATGAGACAACTACTACCCACACATACGTATCTACGAGCCTCTACTAGAGTACTGAGACATAAGGACGGGATAGGACCCTGTCGTGCCCATATATGTACACAAAGAATACGTCAATAACTGGCACCTTCAGAATAGTGGGGTGCTCCTGTGTAGCTCCTGATGAACTCCTATGAATCTGGGCCACCTCCCTGTCTACCTGTGGCCATGAACACAACGTTAAAAAAGAAAGGACGTCAGTACGAACATTGTACTGAGTATGTAAGGCATGAAAAATAATAACATATCGAAGAGAAAAGGCAACATCAAGTAAGGAAACAACCTGTAGCTGAATGACACTTAAGACGGAATAATGCATGCTAACTTATATCATAGACAACATCATATCAAGTATGTATATATGTAAGCTACTCGACCATATAGGTACGGTGTGATCATCATTAGCCCGCGACCAGGCCTCCTGCGTCCGAGGTAACCATCTCATGCGCCCACTAGTGGTGTCTGCCTATGCAATCTAGACATGGTGTATATGCCGCCTGCCTTAGCGGTGTCTGCCCGGCCATATAAGCACGGTGTAATCTCATTATCATATACTTATCATAAAGCATGCATAAGAACTCAAAGATAAACTATAAATCCATCGGGGTGACGTAAGGTCGAGAACCCCCGATTCCATTATGGAGTAACCATGATCATTTTGACTCACCTTGAAGGAACTAGCATTATAAGGTGAGTCTAGCAACAATTAATAACATCAAAGATTCATTAGCTTCATACGAATATCATATCATAAGCTTTGGAAATCTCTAGACTTAGACTCATCATCATCTTTGTCATATTCACAATGCATCTCTTATCCTTATTTCATGAGACGCTCTTTATGAACATAGACTCATAGTTTCCGGAATGTAAGAAGGTCATGGAAAGATAAAGAAAGTCATGTTATAGGAATCATGCCTTAGAAAAAAGAAGGGACTGGCCTTACATACCTTTACATCTCTCTAACTTTATCAATTAAACGTTTTCCTCTAATATTCACGATTCTACATTCTAGAGAATTCGTACTAAGGTTAGATAACCGGAAACATGCTTAAGCTTAGGCTAAAGCTAATGAAAATTGAGCAGTATTTCCTTTGTTTCTACAACTTTCTCCATATAATATATCAACTCCCAAACGTCAACAACAACACCCACAATATCACAATCAATAAATTTCGTTGAGCTAAACATTATTCAACCCTCAAAATTCCCCTTAAAGTCATTGATAATCATAGTTATAATATACCACCACATTCATCCACATATAATACTTCTTTAACATCATTTATATCATTTATAACAAGATTATACTCATAATATGTCAAGAACTATGATTCAAATCAAGCTACCATTCAAGAACTCCACCATTTCCACATTTGTACTCCATCTTCTACTTCCTTCCATAATCCAAATCTTTCAACCACTCAATACTCTTAATAGCATAAAATGAACATAAACCTCACCTTTGATTAAGTAGGAATGGTCTTTGGATGAAAATACTTCACTTGGAGAAAACCCTCACTTCATTTCCTAGGAGATTTCTAGCTTCCAACAACCCTAGCAAGCATTCTTGCACTTGATTCCACTACTTTTTGGTGTTTGATCTTGATTTTCCCTTGGATATGTGTTGGTATGGTGTAGAGAGAGTTATAGAGGTTTTGAGAGTGTTTGAGAGAAATGGGAAATGAAAGAAATGAATTTGGGGCCTCCTTATATAAAATTAAAAATCTGCCCGTCGGGTATTATACGGACACATATACGGTCCGTATAACTTATACGGTCCGTATATGTGACCGTATAATACTTCCAGTGGAGGAGCCTTCTCTGGACAGGTTATACGGTCCCATATACGGACCATATAAATTATACAGGTCGTATAGGTTGGCCGTATAAGTCCCAGTTTTCCCGAAGTTGCTCTCGTCGTTTCGTTTGATCTCCAATCCTTATGAAACCTTCTTAACACTTGTTTAACACTTTATTAACAATATAAGGAGCATTATAACCTTCCTTTAAGACATCATTAAGTCAACATTAGTTCGGTACTTTGCAAAACCCTTCTAAAACACGACTTATACCTTACATTCTGCAACGAACTTTCTCCTCTTGCCTCAAATGTCTTTGGAATCTTAATTAGAACCAGTAAGTACTACTTCTTACTTGTAGAAACATCATATACTTTTCATCCTATGTTAGTCTATCTACCATACGACGACATGAAATGTTTCGAGGTGTAACACTCTTCCCTCCTTTAAAAACATTCGTCCTCGGATGTTAAGTTCTCGGGAATTCTACAAAAATTTCGCCAGAGGTTCCCCTATAATATGGCGCTACCATACTATCACAACAGCCCATAATAACATCGCTTCATAGGGCTACAACACAATAGCAAGAAAATATGGCCACACACGACTAAAAACATTAAAACGAAAGCATTACATACCTCATAATACTGATCTTTCATCCTGAACCTCTTCCGGGAGTGAAAACAAGTGTTGGTTGTTACATCCCGTTTTTTCATGCGTTGGAAAGCGTGCGCGATAAATGACGCTAGTAACGGAAACGAGGTTATCCCCCAAACTTATAGGTGATTAAAGTGATGGTACAGATGTACCATAAGGATTAGAAGTTAAACAAATCGAAAAAAATAAATTTCGTCGAGGTTCAACATTTATTTGAATGAATGCGGTCCAAGCTATAATACCCCGTATTTTGGACCGGGAAATTGAACCGTCTAACATGAGAAAATTTACAAGCCTGGAGAATTTAGTCATATTGAAGCATGAATATCAAGAACTTGGTGTATATGAGGAATGAAGTCCAAAAATAATTTAAGCCTTAAAAGTGTGATGGCGGTGATTGGAAATAATATTTTTGTGTATGGCAAAAGAGGCTACGAACTAGTGCTATATCACATGAGTATATGAGTATATAAGTACTATTTATGGGAATTGAGGTCAAGAATTTAATTATGTGAGTAATTAGTTAAATGTTGGAATAAAGTGGGAGATTGCGAAATTAATTATGGAATTATTTAAGGTGATCGGATAAACATGTCCACATAAACTGTTGGTTGGTGGCAAAATAATAATATTCGGATATACATGCATGTAAGTGGTGGTGTCACTTTTTATTTGAAGTGGCATCCAGAGTTACACGTGTAAACAAAGGGGAAAAGGGAGGAAAGTTGCCTTAAGGGCTATGACTTCATTTTCTTAAGTCATTCATTGTAAAAATAAAAAAAACTCATTCTACTACATAAATTTCCATTGAGAGGGTAACGTTACTTTCAGTGATTATAGCATCAACATCACTTCAATTATTAGTGAAGTAAAGTATAATTCTTCTCAAGAACGATATACGGGTTTTGCTCTCTACCTCGATCCCGTTATTCCGTTGTTGTCGTGTTGTTGGATCCGGGCCTTCTTCAAAGTGTAGTAAGGTGGAAGAAGAATGGTTCTTGGCACATAAGGTAAGAATATAATTCATCTTCATGTATTCGAGTTTGAACGAGTCCTAGCTAGTTATTTGGTGAAGCAAGTGTGAAAGGAAAGGTTTGAATTTATTTTAAGAACTGAGTAGAATTGTGGACTGTTTTGAACGTGTTCTTGAGCTAATTATGGATAGAATTGCTGGAACATATTTTATTGTATTGTTGTTGTAGTTTTGGTTGGTGTTTTACATATTTATGAAGAAGGAGAAGTTATATGGCATAATGGTATATTGTGTATATTGGGCTGTTTTGGAAGTAATTTAAGAATGGATTTACTTTTAGTTTGATATGAAATTATTGGTATTGTTGTTGTTGGTATAGTGATTGATATTTTGGCTAAGTTGGAATCACGAGGATTATTATGTTTTAGGGAAGATGCTGCCCGAATATCGTTAGATTTCTAAAGTAATTAAGGATTGGTTTGAAAGAGTATCCTTATTTAATTATTGGCATATTTGGTATTATTTGTAGACTGTATGAGATTAGTGAGACGTGGGCCGAATTCTATAGAGTTATGAAGTGAGTTATTGTTCTGTTTCCATGGAATTTATGTGATGACGTTATTGAAGTCTTTGTTTGTGATTTGGAAATGATATGAAGTTTGGTTAGAACGAATTATACAGGGGGTTCATCAAATCATTTTGTTAAGTTAATATGAGTTTAAAGCTAATTCCTACGGATTGAGTTGAGCGTTCAAGAAATGAGACATGGGATGAGTAAGTAAGCGACGAGGTATGTAAAGCTAACCCTTCTTTCTTTTTGGCATGATCTTTAGGAAACAAACAGACGACGTGTATATGACTCCAAAGAAGCTCCTATTCTTGGAGACACTAGGATGGCTAATGTTCTTGATTCCCAGAACTTATTTTATTATGTCTTAATACGTGTTGATTCCAGTCGTCCTATTTTGATATAATCCATAGTGACATTCGAAGGGTACTTGATATGACTATTGTCTTGATTTTCAAATGATAGTTCATTTTGATTATTCTATTGAGTCTTAGATATGGTTTAGTTTGCATATGGTTTCTCACTACTCTGCTCGTGCATGCCGTAATATATCTTTCACCGAGTCCTGGGCCGGGTATGTTTTCGTGCACAGTTTCACTGCATTGTTCACCAAATCCCTCACTAGAGGGCCGGGCACGGTATATATATATATATATATATATGATGTGATGATATGATGATGTGATTATGGCGTCGAGGATGGTATGTGATGACTTTATTCACCGAGTCCCATGATGGGCCGGCTATGATATATGATATTGATATGCATGATTTACATTTCATAAGGCAAGTGTATTGGTATCTCTGATTGTCATACTTGTCTCCTGTAATCTCTATTTCAGTCATGACCCTCTTTATTGTATTTCATGCTTTATATACTCAGTACATATCTCGTACTGACCCCCTTTCTTCGGGGGCTGCGTTTCATGCCCGCAGGTACAGACACTCAGTCCGGTGGTCCTCCAGCTTAGGGCTTCTACTCAGCTGTTTGGAGAGCTCTATTGTTCCGGAGCCTAGATATTTTGGTACAGATCTTCCGATATAAACTTATATATATTCAGGGGTACGGCGGGGCCCTGTCCCGTCACATTTCACTACTGATACTCTTAGTGGTCTGTAGACATATGTGTGGGTTGTGTATAAGTTTTGTTCAGCTGTGTCTATGTGATTTGCTATGGTTATGTTCGTCTGTAGTGGCAACCTTGTCGGCTTGCGTATCGTATTGGTATGTAGTGGCAACCTTGTCGGCTTGCGTATCGTATTACGTTTGATTAGTTGTGACTCCTCAGGAGACAGGTTATCTTGATAATATGTGATGGCGTTATGAACCTTTGGAGTTTTTGCAAGTTTCCATATTGTTCTTAGATTCAGTCTGACTATATCTAACAGGTACGTATACAAGTGTCCAGCTCGGGCACTAGTCATGGCCCACGGGGTTGGGTCATGACATTGGTGCATGTTTTCTTCCGCTTCCCAAGTCATTTCTTCTCGATTATTATTCTGCCACAAGACCTTAACTGAGGCTAACTCTTTATTCCTAAGTTTCCGCACTTGCCTTTCTAGTATAGCAATAGGTACCTCTTCATAAGCCAACCTTTCCGTAACTTGAACATCATCTACAGGTACAATTCTAGTAGGATCTCCGACACACTTACGGAGCATTGATACATGGAAAACTGGATGGACTGATTCAATTTCTGGGGGTACGTCCAGTTCATAAGCTACTTGGCCTATCTTGCGGACAATCTTGTAAGGTTTAAGGTATCGAGGACTTAATTTTCCCTTTTTACCAAATCTTATCATTCCCTTCATCGGTGATACCTTTAGGAATACCCAGTCATCAACTTGGAATTCTAAGTCTCGCCGACGGCTGTCCGCATAAGATGTCTGGCGGCTTTGGGCTATCAACAATCGATCTCGGATAACCTTGATCTTTTCCACCGCTTGTTGAATCAACTCCGGACCTAGTAGTTATATCTCTCCCACTTCAAACCACCCAATCGGCGATCTACACTTCCTTCCATATAGAGCTTCATACGGAGCCATTTGGATGCTAGAATGGTAGCTGTTATTATACGCAAACTCAATAAGCTCAAGTGATCATCCCAACTACCTTCGAAATCTAGCACGCATGACCATAACATGTCTTCCAAGGTCTGAATGGTGCGTTCAGCTTGTCCATCAGTTTGTGGATGAAACGTTGTGCTAAGCTTACCTAAGTACCCAAACTTTCTTGAAAGGACTTCCAGAATTTAGCAGTAAATTGTACTCCTCTATCTGTGCTAATAGATATCGGGACACCGTGAAGTCGCACTATCTCCTTAAGATATAACTTTGCATAATCTTCTGCTGAATATGTGGTTCTGACTGGAAGAAAATGAGCTGACTTCGTGAGTCTGTCAACAATCACCCATATGGAGTCATATTTTCGCCGAGAACGAGGCAAACCTACAATGAAATCCATGTTAATCACTTCCCATCTCCAGGCTGGAATTTCCATGACTTGTAACAATCCTCCTGGCTTTTGATGCTCAACTTTCACTTGTTGGCAATTTGGACATTGAGCTACAAACTCTGCTTTGTCTTTTTTCATTCCATCCCACCAATACATTAGCATGGGATCGTGATACATCTTTGTCACTCCTGGGTGAATGGAATATCGATAATAATAAGCTTCTTTTAAAATCCAGCGACGTAGTCCCGCAACATCTGGAACACATAGCCTGTCTTGGTACCTAGAACTCCATCTGTAGAAACTTCAAATGGCGACTTCTCTTTCTCAGGAAAGGTATCCCTATAGTGACTCAACTAGGGATCTTCATATTGGCGCTCCCTCACCTCCATATCTAAAGATGAAATAGCTGGGTTGTGAATACCAACTCTTGCATTGCCCGAATCAATTAGACGAACTCCAAGGTTAGCTAGCTGGTGAATCTCACAGATTAATTCTTTCTTCTCTGGAGGAACCTCACATAAACTAACCATTGATTTGCCGCTAAGTGCATCAGCTACTACATTCGCCTTTCCGGGGTGGTATAAAATACTCACGTCATAATATTTTAATAATTCCAACCACCGCCTCTGTCACAGATTTAACTCTTTCTGTTTGAAAATATATTGGAGACACTTGTGATCTGTATAAATATCAACATGTACACTGTAAAAGTAATGTCTCCACATTCGCGGCCAATTCGAGATCATGGGTCGGATAGTTCATTTCATGTTTCCGCAACTGCCTTGAAGCATAGGCAATGACTCTACCGTGCTGTATCAACACACAGCCTAACCCAGAGCCAGAGACATCACAATACACAACATAACTATCTGGTCCTTCTGGAAGTGTCAGAATTGGGGTTGAAGTTAATTTATCCTTCAATTCCTGGAAACTGCGTTCACAAGCATCAGTCCACTGGAATTTTACCGATTTCTGCGTTAGCTTCGTTAATGGTGCTGAAATAGAGGAAAACCCTTCTACAAATCTTCTATAGTAACCTGCCAATCCCAGAAAACTACGGACTTCTGTAGGTGTTGTAGGCCTTGGCCAAGTCTTCACAGCCTCAATCTTTTGAACATCTACTCAAATGCCATCAGCTGAAATAATATGGCCTAGAAAAGTCATAGAATTTAGCCAAAACTCGCATTTTGATCATTTTGCATACAATTCTCGGGTCCGAAGAATTCCAAGGACAATGCGCAAGTGGTCTGCGTGCTCCGTTTCTGACTGAGAATATACTAAGATGTCATCAATAAACATGATCACAAATAGATCTAGAAAGGGACTGAATACATTATTCATCAAATTCATAAACACTGCTGGAGCATTCATTAACCCAAACGACATCACCCGAAATTCATAATGGCCATATCTCGTTTTGAAAGTTGTTTTGGGAATATCTTCTTCTCTAACCCTCACTTGGTGATTGTTACACCTCGGGAATTTCCCCGCGAACGTACAGTGAAAAGTTGCAGGTTTGCACTCCAGTGAAAAGTGATTTACGGACCGTAAACTGCTATCGTCCTCCAACCTTTCAAAAATTTCAACTTTCTGTCAAATGTCTAAATGGTTAAATACGACCCATAATACGGACCGTAAATCGAAATACGACCCGTAAACTGTGACCGTAAACCACCATGACTCTAGCAAACCTTTCTAGTTCTGTTATGCTTAAATTCGGTCACGAAGGACGGACCGTAAACTAGAATACGGCCCGTAAAGTGGGTTTACGACCACTGTACACCTCAGTCACTGCTCATTCCGGAATAGATTTTAAGTCATTAACAAGAGACCCAAGCTCATTTAAATCATTTCATCTTCACGATATTTCTCTCTAAAAACTCCTAGAATACTCTCTACTCTTCAATTACAAGAACTCAAGGGAGATTGGTGATCAATTACATGAGACCCACGAAATCAAGTGTGAGAATCACACTAAAGTTCATCCTTTTCAAGAAAACCCAAAAGGAGTGAAGTACGGTTTTGGTGCTAGAGGAGTAAATCCATTCAAAGCTTGTTCAACCATCATCCAAGGTAAGTTTCATGACCATTTCATGTTGTTTAAGGTATTGGAAGGTTAAGATACCCGAATTGTAGAAAAGCATAGCAAATGGGTCATAAATGAGTGAATAGTGCCATGAGCGAATGGTAGTTGAATTGAATCATGAATGTTAGTGTGTTGTGAGTATGAATACATTATAAATGACATTTAGAGCATGAGATAAGTGTGATACATGAGAAAATACGATAGTGAACCCAAAACCATAAATGTGGGAAAAACGAAGAGAAATGGTGGATCATGGTCATTGTATATGAATGATGATTGTTGATTGCTATATTGTAATTGTTGTTGTGGGTGTTGGGAGTTGATATGAAATATGACAAAAGTAGTATAAACAAAGGAAGTGCCGCCTAATTTTCCTAGAAATAGTAGCGCGTTCTTATAGTTGAATAACTAACGTAAATGCGAATTCTCTTTTGAAGGTAGAAACACGATATCGAAGGAGAACAAGTGAACGATAGCTTAGTTAAACGTCAAAGGTATGTGAGGCTAGTCCCTTCTTTCTAATGGCATGAATCCTATAGCGTAACTTATTTCTTATCCATTAGCCTATGTCTATAACTAGCGACACAAGGTAATGAGTTAAAGTATAAAAAGTCTAATGATGTTATTTATCGCTTACACTCACCTTATATGCTAATTCCTTCAAGGTGTGGCAGAATGTCCATGATTGTTCCATAATGCAATCAGGGGATCACGACCTTACGTCACCCCGATAGAGTGTGATTGATCTTGAGCCTTATGTATGTATTATAATAGGCTGAGCATATTGTGATGAGCATATGACGATATTACTATTACACCGTGCCTATTTGGCCGGGCAGTCACCGCCAAGGCGGGCAGCTATGCGATACACCATGGCCAGATGGCATGGGCAGACACCACTAGTGGGCGGCATGAGATGTTACCCCGGACGTGGGAGGCCTGGACGCAGGCTCATGTTATGATTACCACACCGATCCGATTGGACGGGCAGTTTATACATAATGCATTTATGGTATGATGATGAGCATGACAGCATGACTTGTTTTCTTTATTCTTGACAGTCAGATTCAGATGTCCTATACTGATATCTTCTTTACATCATTGTTTTATTTCATTGTTTATGCCTCTCATACTTAGTACAATATTCGTATTGATGTCCGTTTTCTTTGGACGCTGTGTTCATGCCCACAGGTAGACAGGGAGGAGAGCTAGATCCAGGTCCGTAGTAGCTGTCAGCTGACTGGAAGCCCTCCATTGTCCCGGAGGTGCTTATGATTATTCTTTTGTGTATATATATATAGCCATGTATATGTATTTTTGGGCACGACGGGGTCTTGTCCCGTCCCTATGTTCAGCACTCCAGTAGAGGCTCATAGATGCGCCGTGCGGGTTAGATGGTCTCACGAGATGCTATTATATGTATATATTATTTTGATGAGGCAAATGTATTTAAAGAGTATTTATGTTTCCATATAAAATATGATTTTCCTACAATTTGAGTATAAAACTGATAAAAGAGCATTAAATGAGTAAAACGAGCGACAGAACGAGCGGTGCTCGGTGGTTAGCCCCGGGTACCCGTCGCGGTCCCTAGCTGGGTCGTGACAGTGATACCCTGACCTCAGATCAATTTTGGAAAACCATTTGGCACCCTTTAGCTGATCGAACAAATCATCGATTCTTGGAAGCAGATATTTATTCTTTATCGTCACCTTGTTCAGCTGCCTATAATCAATACACATCCATAGGGAACCATCTTTCTTTCTCACAAATAGGCAGGTGTTCCCCGAGGTGATAAACTAGGCCTAATAAATCCTTTTTCAAGCAAATCTTTCAATTGCGCCTTCAATTCTTTCAACTCTGCAGGAGCCATTCGGTAAGGAGGAATAGATATAGGTTTGGTGTCCGACAACACATCAATAGCAAAATCAATCTCTCTTTCCGAAGGAAGGCTTGGAAGTTCATCTGGAAATACATCCGAAAATTCATTTACTACTGGGACGGATTGAAAAGTCGGTGGCTTTGCTTCGGTGTCATGAACCCGGACTAAATGATAAATATAACCTTTGGCGATCATTTTTCTCACCTTGAGGTAGGAAATAAACCTACCTCTTGGAGACGTTGTATTACCTTTCCATTCAAGCACGGGTTATCCTGGGAATTGGAATCGAACTATTTTCATTCTGCAATCAACATTGGCATAACAACAGGCCAACCAATGCACACCTATAATCACATCAAAATCTAACATTTCCAGTTTAATTAAATCAACTTTAGTCTAATGATCGCATACCACAATCACACAATTTTTATACACTTGTCTAGCTATTACTGGATCACCAACCGAAGTAGATACCTCGAAAGGTTTAATTGGCTCGGGTTTCACCCCAATACGGCTAGCAATATAGGGAGTAATATAAGACAACGTAGAACCCGGATCAATCAATGCATAAACGTCATGAGAGAATATGGATAGTATAACTGTAACCACATCCGGGGAGGACTCAAGATCCTGGCGTCTAGCTAAAGCATAAATACGGGGCTGCGTGCCACCTAAACTGGATGCTCCCCTTCTGCCCCTACCGCGGCCTGCTGAAATCTGGGGAGTCTTTCTTACCGGGCGCACAGACGAGGAAGAACCAACTGCTAATCCTGTGGGCTGAACCCCAACTCTACCACCCATCGAGGGACAATCGCGCATCATATGCCCAACCTGACCACAGGTGTCACAACCCGCCTAGGAGCCGTGACGGGTACCCGGGGCTAACCGCCGAGCACCGCTCGTTCTGCTACTCATCATGCTCAATAAGCCTTATTTTATCAATTTCAAATTCAAATCATAAGATAATCATCTTTCATTTGCAACATAAATACTTTCATAGACATAAGCCTTTCGGCTATCAAAATAATATACATATATACGGTAGTAATCTCGTGAGACCATATAACCCACACTGCGTATATACGAGCCTCTACTAGAGTACTAGACATATGGACGGGACAAGACCCCGTCGTGCCCATAATACATATATATGTATATACACAAAAGAATGAACCAAGTAGCACCTCTGGAACAATGGAGTGCTCTCAAGTCAGCTACTGGCTCTTACGAGTCTGGACCAAGATCACCTCCCTGTCTACCTGTGGGCATGAACACAGCGTCCAAAGAAAACGGATGTCAGTATGAACATTGTACTGAGTATGAGAGGCATAAATAACAACAATACGTCAATGAGATAAAGGAAGGATCAATGAGGGAGCAACTGTATATGACTGTCACTTATAAAAGAAATAACACATGTTGTCCTACTCATAATCATCATCATATCATATATGCATAAATGTATAAGCTGCCCGTCCATACCAGATCAGTGTGATAATCATTAGCCTGCGTCCAGGCCTCCTGCGTCCGGGGTACCATCTCATGCCGCCCACTAGTGGTGCTGCCCGTGCCATATAGACACGGTGTAATCATCTATAAGCCGCCCGCCTTAGCGGTGCTGCCCGGCCATATAGGCACGGTGTAATATCATCAACATGTACTCATCATAATGCATGCATAATAACTCGAAGATAGCTGTACTTTATCGAGGTGACATAAGGTCGTGAACCCCCGATTCCATTATGGACATTTATAAGCATTCTGCCTCACCTTGAAAGAAATAGTATATAAGGCGAGTGTATACAATAAACAACATCATATCATGAACTCTAGAAGCATTATACTTAATTCATCATCATCATTATTGGACTCATAATATATCTCTTATCTCATGTGGCTATTCATGAATATAGACTCTATTCCGGGATGTAGAGGATTCATGGAAAAGAAGGAAAAATCATACCATCGGATTCATGCCATAGAAATAAAGGACTAGCCTCACATACCTTTTACGTTTAACTAATCTATCGCTTGTTTGTTCTCCTTCAATGACCACGTTTCTACCTTCAAGAGAATTCGCATTAACATTAGTTAATCGGCTATAAGAACGTGTTACTATTTCTAGGGAAAATTGGGCAGCATTTCCTTTGTTTCTACTACTTTTCCCATATTCTATATCAACTCCTAAACATCCATAACAATATTCACAATATCGCAACAACAATCATCAATCATTTACATTTACCACAATTCACCATTTCCCTTCAATTTCTCCACAATTATAGTTATATCGCATTATTGCGTTTTCTCATTTATAATACTTATTCCATGGTCTAGATGTCCTTTATAACATATTTACAATCACAACATGTCGATAATCATGACTCAATCCAAACCTTTACCCAACAATGTCACTATTCCCATATTTATGACCCATTTTCTACCTCCTTCTACAATCTAAGTGTTTCAACTTTTCAACACCTTAAATAACATGTAAATACCATAAAACTCACCTTGGATGGTGGATGAACAACCCTTGAGTGGAACTTCTCTTCTTGCACCAAAACCCTAATTCTCTTCTCTTGAGTTTTCTTGGCTTAGATGAACTTTTAATGGGTTTCATACACTTTATTTCATGGTTTTGGTGTAGTTGACCATGAATTTCCTTTGATTTCTTGTGGATGAATATTGGAGAATGTTCTAGAGGTCTCTTGGTGTGTGGAGAACTGGAAATGAAATAAATTAAAATGAGAGAAGGGTCCTTATATAAAATCTTGAAATCAGTCCCGACCGAGATATACGGTACGATCAACGAAGCGTCGATCGGATCGACGGAGCGTCGATCTGATCGTCGATCTGATCGTCGAAGTCGTTATAATTCCAGTGAGCAACCTTTCTTTTCCTTTCATTCTACGGTTAGAAGGACGGTCCGTTGAACTGATCGACGGAGCGTCGATCTGCTCCGTCGAATGGTCTTTGTGCTAAATGAATTCTACAGCATAATCGACGAAGCGTCGACCCATTCGACTGTACAAAGAATGACCGTCGAACCCCCCTTTCGTGGAACTACAGTGAAGTTTCATTTGACGAACGTTTCTCCCTTGCCTCTAACTTCTTTGGAATCTTAATTAGAATCATTAAGTATCCCTTCTTACTTGTAGGGACATCGTATACGCCTTAACTTATGTTAGTCTATTCACCGCTCAGCATCCCGAAATTCCGAGGTGTAACAACAGGCATAGTAAGCATCTGAACCTCGACGACACTGACCGGAATGTAATCTACCACACTGGCTACACCGCGGCACCGGTGGTCTCCACTGGCTAAGATCACCTCCAAACTGAGAACCTGATACTCTCGAACTCTGACCCGAACCGGAATAACTAGGGCGATCAAATCTTCTGCCCATAAATCGAGGAGGTGCACTAGTCGCGGACTGGCCCGAATATCTGGAATACTGTTACCGCTGACCCTCTCTATACTCACTACTAAAACCGGCCGATCTGGCCCTTTTGCTATGTCCTCTATCGATATCACGCTTACCCCTCTGTGGATGTTGCTGCTCTTCTAAATTCTGAGCGTGAGCCTGAATACGAGAAATATCCATCCCCTCCTGCAATGAAGCTATCAAGCAATCTTTGAAAAAATGTGGCCCTAAGCCACTCACAAATCTATGCACTCTATCTCCCATGTCAGCCACCATAGTTAGAGCATATCGCCAATGAGTTAAAATGAAGGCTATACTCCCGGGCACTCATATTTCGTTGCTTAAGATTCAAGAATTTATCTGCTCTGGCCCGACAGATCTCGGGTGGCAAATAATGACAAATGAAAGCTTTCACGAACTCTTGCCAAACCGGGGGAGGTGCATCCTCTCCTCTTGAAGAAATCCAATTGTTGTACCAAAGGACTGCTACATCGCGGAGTCTATAAGATGCCAACTCCACAGATTCAGTATCGGAGGCATGGATGATTCTCAACGTCCTCAACATTTCATCTATATAACCTTGCGGGTCTTCATCCGGTTTCGACCCGAAAAATTTTGGGGGATTTAAGCTCATGAAATCACGAGCCCTTGCACTAGTGGCTCTATCACCGGGACCCTCACTTTGCCGTTGAGCCTGAGCGGCAACCGACTGGATCAATAACGGAATAGCCTCGGTCATCTGTTGACCCGAAGCACCCGGTGAAGGAACTGGAGGTATAGAAGCCGGAGCTGAAGCCCCTTCTTGTTCTTCTGGTATAGGCGAGGTGTGAGAGGTATTCGATGGAGCCTCATTTTGGGATTCACCTTTTTCTACATTCGTTGGTGGCTCCCTTTCCATTCGTCGTACTGTAGTAGCCTTGCCCTTCTGGGCGGCTGTGGCTTTTCTCTTTACCGGCATCGCTGAAATCACAATGCACAATTAGGGAGGAGGAAATCTTATAACAGAGGTCTATCACACGATCCAATAAGAAGAAGAATGGTCATTTTACCTAAATGCCTCGCAGCCTCTTGTTTATAAGTGTGACGCGCTTCACACCCATAAATGAGACTCTGCTGGACACGACTCATAGACATACCCTAGGACGGAACTGCTCTGATACCACTATTGTCATGACTCGACTAGGGGCCATGACGGGTACCCGGAGCTGACTACCGAGCACCACTCATTATGCTAATCATCATATCCAACCTGAACATACACAATCCCGAAGGCAACATGTACACACATATATATATATATATATATATATATATATATATATATACACACACACATAAGCCCTCACGGCTTAAAAAATGATATACACAAATATACACTGATGTATCCATGAGACAACTACTACCCACACATATGTATCTACGAGCCTCTACTAGAGTACTAAGACATAAGGAGGGGACAGGACCCTGTCGTGCCCATATATGTACACAAACAATACGTCAATTACTGGCACCTCCAAAATAGTGGGGTGCTCCTGTGTAGTTGCTGATAAACTCCTATGAATCTGGGCCACCTCCCTGTCTACCTGTGGGCATGAACATAACGTCTAAAAATAAAGGCGTCAGTACGAACATTGTACTGAGTATGTAAGGCATCAACAATAATAACATATCGAATAGATAAGGCAACATAAAGTAAGGAAACAACCTGTAGCTGAATGTCACTTAAGACGGAATAATGAATGCTAACTTACATCATAGACAGCATCGTATCAAGTATGTATATATATATAAGCTACCCGACTATATAGGTACGGTGTGATCATCATTAGCCCGCGTCCAGGCCTCCTGCGTCCGGGGTAACCATCTTATGCCGCCCACTAGTGGTATTTGCCCATGCCATCTAGACATGGTGTATATGCCGCCCGCCTTAGCGGTGTCTGCCCGGCCATATAGGCACGGTGTAATCTCATTATCATATACTTATCGTAAATCATGCATAAGAACTCAAAGACAAACTATAACTCCATCGGGGTGACGTAAGGTCGAGAACCCTCGATTCCATTGTGGAGTAGCCATGATCCTTATGCATCACCTTGAAGGAACTAGCATTATAAGGTGAGTCTAGCAACAATGAATAACATCAAAGATTCATTAGCTTCATATGAATATCATATCATAAGCTTTGGAAATCTCTAGACTTAGACTCATCATCATCTTTGTCATATTCACAATACATCTCCTATCCTTATTTCATGAGAAGCTCTTTATGAACATAGACTCATAGTTTCCATAATGTAAGAAGGTCATGGAAAGATAAATAAAGTCATGTTATAGGAATCATGCCTTAGAAAAACAAAGGGACTGGCCTTACTGTTACACCTCAGAAAATTTCCCATCAGCGTACAATAAATAGGCTAGCGAAGAGCACGACGTATACGATGTTTCGATGAGTAAGAAATAACATTTGATGATCCTAATCGAGATTCAAAGACTTTTGACATAAGGGAAGTAAGTTGACAAGGTACGCAAGGGATATGTCGCGTATCGGATAAGAATTATGAGCGACGAGTTGACGATAGTGTAATGATAATTAAAAGGTGCTTTGGAGAAGAGTTATAACATCCTTTAGATTGCTAATGAGGTGATAAACAAGTGCTAAGAAGGTTCCCTATGGATAGGAGACCAAACGAAGTGACAAGAAAAAGATCAGTGAAAAGATGGGTTATACGGTCGATTATACGGACCGTATAATGTTATACGGCCCGTATAATGGATCGTAGGAGTGTCACATAATGAAGTTGGTTAGAGGCTGATTTCATGGTCACTTATACGGACCGTATAAATTTATACAGCCCGTATCATGTGCCGTCAAATTGACACAGAATGGGATGATCACTGGTGCCGTTTTACGGTCACTTATACGGACCGTATACAATTATACGGCCCGTATAATGTGCTGTCAAATGACGTCGGGACAAATTTTAAGTTTTAAATAAGAGACCCAACCACATTTATTTCATTTCATTTTTCTTCTCCACAACTCAAGAATTCTCTAGAACTTTCCAAACTCCTCATATACAAGAATCCAAGTGAAATTAATGATCAACTTCATCAAATCAACAAAACTAGGTGTGGGAAATACATTAAAGTTCATCTAAGCCAAGAAATCTCATGGAAGGTGGAATTAGGGTTTTTCTCAAGTGAAGTATTTCAACTCAAGGCTTATTCCTACACCATCTAAGGTACGTTTTATGATATTTTCATGATGTTTAAGATATTGAGAAGTTTAAACACTTGGATTGTAGAAGAATATAGAAAGTGGGTCATAAATGTGGGAATAGTGCTATTGTTGAGTAGTAGTTTGGAATGAATCATGAATATGGATATGTTGTGATTGTAAGTGGATTATGAATGACATTTAGAACATGGAATGAGCACTATACGTGAAAGAACGTAATAGTGAATTATGACCATGATTATGGGGAAATTGAAGTGAAATTGTGAAATGTGGATAATGTAGATAAATGATGATTGTTATTTATGATATTATGAATGATGTTACGGACGTTTGGGAGTTGATATGGAACATGGAGGAAGTCATATAAACAAAGGAAATGCTGCCCAATTTTCTTTAGCCTTAGTAAGTACATTTAAGTAATCGCTTAGCTAATGTTAATGCGAATTCTTTTGAAGGTAAAGACGTGAACATTAAAGGGGAACGAGCAAGCAATAGAGTAGTTAAACGACAAAGGTATGTGAGGCTAGTCCTTTCTTTCTATGGCATGAATCCTATGGTATGATTTTCCTTCTTCTCTATAAATTCTCTATATCCCGGAAATCCAAGAGTCTATGATCATGAATAGCCAAATGAGATAAGAGCTGTGTTATGAGTTCGATAATGATGATGATGAGTTAAGTATAAAGATTATAGAGTTCATGATATGATATTCCTATAACTCTAATGATGTCGTACGTTGTATACACTCACCTCATACATTATTTCCTTCAAGGTGAGGCAGAATACCATAAGGCTAATGATGTCATCCATCACTCACCTTATATGTTATTTCCTTCAAGGTGAGGCAGAGTACCATACAGTTAATGATGTCAGTTATTGTATACACTCACCATATATATATATATATACTATTTCCTTCAAAGTGAGGCAGGATACTTATAAATGCTCCGTAATAGAATCGGGGGTTCACGACCTCATGTCACCCCGACATAGCCATAGTTGCCTTCAAGTTCTAATGTATGTTTCAATGATAAATGTGTAATGATGCTAAGTCATGATAGGTCTATAAAATGAGCAATAAAGCAAGTTATAATATGTCTATGCTATGTATGAAAATGTTGAATTACGATGAGTATATGATGATATAATATTACACCATGCCTATATGGACGGGCAGACATACACACCACTATAGTGGGCAGCTTACATCCCGGACGCGGGAGGCCTGGACGCAGGTAAATTATCATCACACCGTACCTATATGGACGGGCAGCTTATACATTATCACACCGTACCTATATGGACGGGTAGCTTATATATTATCACACCGTACCTATATGGACGGGTAGCTTATACATTCATGCATATATGATATGATGATGGATATGAAGTAAGTCAGCATGCGCTATTTCTTTTATTAGTGACAGTCATGTACAGTTGCTCCTTATTGATGCTTCCTTTATCTCCTTGACATGTTTTCATTGCTTATGCCTCTCATACTCAGTACAATGTTCGTACTGACGTCCCTTTTCTTTGGACGTTGTGTTCATGCCCACAGGTAGACAGAGAGGTGAGCTTGATCCAGACTCGTAGGAGCTGTTAGCTGATTGAGAGCACTCCATTGTTCCGGAGGTGCTTGATCATTCTTTTGTGTATATATACATATTTTGGGCACGACGGGGTCCTGTCCCGTCCCTATGTCTAGGACTCTAGTAGAGGCTCGTAGATACGCAGTGTGGGTTATATGGTCTCACAAGGTCACTACCGTATATATGTATATATATGTGTATATTATCATTTTGATAGCCGAGAGGCTTATGTATATAAAAGTATTTATGTTACCAAATGAAATATGATTTTCTTATGATATGAGTATAAATCTGGTAAAAGAGTGTTAAATGAGTATGATGAGTAGTAGAACGAGCGGTGCTCGGTGGTTAGCTCGGGTACCCGTCGCGGCCCCTAGTCGGGTTGTGACACTTACATACATTTACGTCTCTCTAACTTTATCAATTAAACGCTTTCCTCTAATATTCACGATTCTACATTCAAGAGAATTCGTACTAAGGTTAGATAACCGGAAACATGCTTAAGCTTAGGCTAAAGCTAATGAAAATTGGGCAGCATTTTCTTTGTTTCTACAACTTTCTCCATATAATATATCAACTCCCAAACGTTAACAACAACACCCACAATATCACCATCAATAAATTTCGTTGAGCTAAACATTATTCAACCCTCAAAATTCCCCTTAAAGTCATTGATAATCATAGTTATAATATAACGCAACATTCATCCTCATATAATACTTCTTTAACATCATTTATATCATTTATAACAAGATTATACTCATAATATGTCAAGAACTATGATTCAAATCAAGCTACCATTCAAGAACTCCACCATTTCCACATTTGTACTCCATTCTACTTCCTTCCATAATCCAAGTCTTTCAACCACTCAATACTCTTAATAGCATAAAATGAACATAAAAATCACCTTTGATTACGTAGGAATGGTCTTTGGATGAAAATACTTCACTTGGAGAAAACCCCCATTTCATTTCCAAGGAGATTTCTAGCTTCCAACAACCCTAGCTAGCATTCTTGCACTTGATTCCACTACTTTTTGGTGTTTGATCTTGATTTTCCCTTGGATATGTGTTGGTATGGTGTAGAGAGAGTTCTAGAGGTTTTGAGAGTGTTGGAGAGAAATTGGAAATGAAAGAAATGAATTTGGGGCCTCCTTATATAAAATTAAAAATTTGCCCGTCAGGTATTATAGGGACACACATATACGGTCTGTATAACTTATACGATCCGTATATGTGGCCGTATAATACTTCCAGTGGAGGACCCTTCTCTGGACAGGTTATACGGTCCCTTATACGAACCGTATAAATTATACGGGCCGTTTAAGTTGGCTGTATAACTCCCGGTTTTCCCGAAGTTGCTCTCGTCATTTCGTTTAATCTCCAATCCTTATGGAACCTTCTTAACACTTGTTTAACACTTCATTAACAATCTAAGGAGCGTTATAACCTTTCCTTTAAGACATCATTAAGTCAACATTAGTTCGGTACTTTGCAAAACCCTTCCAAAACACGACTTATACCTAACATTCTTCAACGAACTTTCTCCTCTTGCCTCAAATGTCTTTGGAATCTTAATTAGAACCGTTAAGTACTACTTCTTACTTTCAGAAACATCATATACTTCTCACCCTACGTTAGTCTATCTACCATACGACGACATGAAATTTTTCGAGGTGTAACAAAAAGATCATTAAACTCGTCCCTCCGATATGCTTTCGCTGCATCATAAAAATGGTGCATCCAATCTCTACAGTGAAAGTTTTTACGGATGCTTTCACCAAGGTGCCTCATGCAAACTCCATAATGAGCTTCAATATAAATCTTTGAAACTGCTTTCTTTATGGATGGATGTCTATTAGAAATTATGCACAACTCATTAGTATTGGGGACGATCTCGAGCAATTGTTCAAAAAAGTACTGATACGAGGTGTCACGCTCTGAATTTACTACATAAAATGCCAAGGGGAATATGTGATTTTCGGTATCCAGGGCCACAGTAGACAACAACACTCCGCCATACTTTCCAAACAAATGTGTTCCATCAACAACTAGGACTTTTCTTGTAGAAGCAAACCCGTTTATCCAAGCTCCATAGGATACAAAAAAATACAAGAACCTACCACGAGAATCAACATTCAAATCTGTCTTGCTTCCTTCATTTGTAACATGAATCATATGACGGTACTTATCTATAACTTCATATCTGTGTTCTGGTGTTCCTCTTGTCAAAGATTTTGCAATATAACTACCCACTAGACACTTCCAGTAACTAATCTTGCATCCTAATTCTACACGAATTGTTTCCTTAATTTCTCTTGTAGAATGACTGTTCCCCTCGATAAACTTATTTTCAATGTGTTTAGCAAAGACTTCAGCGGTTGCGTGTCGATGATGGCTTGTAAGATGTTGTACTCTACATGTGTGCATATTATGGTATGTGGTATATGAAACCTATCGGTACCCTCAAACTTCATAGCTCGCAGTCGCCACTTGCAATTCTTATCTACACATTTGACATTGTAAGATTTTTTTGTGTTCTTTACATGCTCAAAACTAAAATTATTCTTCACGGCAGCAAGGTTCAACGAGATTTTCAATTCTTGCTTCTTCTTGAAAGTTAGACCCGAGAAAAATCCCGTGTCGTCTTCACGACTGTGGCGACATTGTGTTGAGCCCTCAACCCCCTGTGTATTGCTTGGATTAATAGGAGAATCTGCATTTGTTGACACCTAATTTTTACCGCATAAAATGTATATTTGTAATTTCCATATTTCCTGAGTCCAAGTCGGGGTGAGGATGCCCTTAGAAAATTAAAAAATTAAAAAATCCGGAGAAAATTACAAAAATTGACATTTAATTATTATTTTTTCATAAAAATTAAAAATTACAAGAAATTACGAGCTATTTACTTTCACAACGTGATTTGAAAAGAAGATGCAAACGTGAAGTGAAAAGAAGATGCACATCCCGTTCCGTCTAGCTCGGGAAAATTGTTGATTAAAACGACGTATGAATTACGGTACTCTTGACCGTATTTTTCACATTTTTAAATATTGCTCGGAACTATGTCAATATTGGGCTTGTTTTAAATATTGTATTTTAAAAATACGTATTATAAATCTTGTTTTTGTGAAAAGTTATTTTACGAGGAAGTTTTAGACGAATACGTTTTTAAAGAATATGTATTTTTTATAAATGAGTACATTATTTAGGAAAGGTGTTTTCATTAAAAGGAAGTGCCATTTTAAATCCTCCTAAAACTAATTGTTTTTCTTGGGGGGGGGGGGGGGGGGGGGAGGGGTTATATATATTAAAGGGGACCAAAGTTGACATTTAGCAACTTCAGTCCCCATTTTTGTTTATTGCCCGCTTCGTTTTCTCATTCCCCCTGAAAATGGCGATGGCGATTGTGGGATTGGGGTTTTGGTTTCAATCTTGATTCCAGCCATTTTGATGGCTAACTTTCGCTAATTTCTTAGGGGTTTTACTCCCCTTTCTTTGCTGATGATGTTTACAGGTTTTAATTTCGATTTTATCAAGTTTTAATCATTAAATCTTAACCCTAATTGAGTGTTATTCTCAAATCGACCTGTGTCAGGGTTTCCATGGACAGAGGTCAAAGAACCTGCAGTTATCTTGGCCAAATGACACAATTACAGGGTCAAATTTGATCAAAGGAACCTCATGTGGGATTGGATGGAATTGTTTGTGTGAAAATTAGCTGTATTTGTACTATGTGAGTGTTATGGTACTGGTTTTTTGTCCATTTGTGTGTGTCACTGTACTATCCCTAAATTTTAGGGATTTTTCTGAATATACCCGTTGGAATTTGGGTGTATTTGATTAATTTTGATTGTATTGGATAAGGGGAGTACAGTTCTGGTACAATTCTGTTAGAATTGATTTTTGTTTCTATTGATTTTCGGATTTGGGATTATTTTAGGGGGGATTTTTTGGGGGGAAACCTTGTTTTGGAATTGGTGTATGTTTCCATTTCAGCCGTTGAACCCTAATTTGGCCCTATAAATAGTAGTATATTGTGTCATTTGAAGGGGACTCTTTTTTGCGAGAATTATCGAATATCCTAGCAAAATATTCTAAGTATAGTATCCTATTACTATTATACTATAATATACATCATATACAGAAAAATATTATCCATATACTACATAGATACATTACTATTGTTAGAAATCCTATATTTATGCATTACTACTCTACTAATATACAAAAAACACTTAAGCTTTTGAAGAAATAGGGGCAGTTTGCTAAGTTTCAAAAGTGTTTGGTGTTAAGCCTTGACTCAATCTCTCCCTTTGATCTTTTGGTTGCCCCAAAAAGAGGTAATCACCCTTTCTAGCCTTATTTATTTCAATTAAGTTTGTAAAAAAAAATGTTATTCTTGGGCCTATTGCTTGGAATGTTCTTTCTACATGAGTTGTTTGCTTATACAGTCTGTTTTTTTTTTTAGGTTGTGATATTAGGATTGTGATTTTGAGATAAGTTTTAAATGGATTAGAGGTCTAAAAGGCTAAAAAATGTAGAAGTACTTTGATTTTACAACTTAATCCACTGTTTTTATTGATATTAATGAGTTCCTGTATGGCTTGTTTTCGTTTTAATTTTTGAAACTTCATAGTGGTTGTGCTATAACATTGTATTGTAGTCATTCATGATCTAAATTAAGTATGATGTAGTAAAAACCATAAGATGAGGAATAAGGTCTATGTGTAGCTTTTAATCTGTTGTTCCATTGGTTCTTTGAGGTTTAAGGTGTGTTGTTTGGGCTAACTGAAGTTAAGACATGAACCAGAGTGTGTTTACTTTCTTGTTTGAAGGATCTCCTGTTTAAAATGATTTTACATGAATTTATAGTTCACTATCATTCTACTTGCTTGGTTCTGTATTGGCCCTCTAAAGGGGCATGTTAAGTGTTTTGTGGGTCTATATCCTTCCGTGTGTTAGTCAAAACCTCCTTATATGATTCTTATGTGAAGATTGAGTTTTGATTCATGTGACTTTTAAAAAATATGCATTTACTTGGGCCTAGTATGATTGCTTAACTCCATTTGATCACTGTTATACTTATATTATGGTATAAAACCAAGTTCTGAACTCTTACAACTCTGAAAATAGGTATTTTTCTAGGCTAAGTATAGATACTTGTCTTATTTAGATCCTTGCTGTGCTTATGTGTTGATCTTGACCTATAAAAGGGACTGCTGCTTTGTCTTAACTGAAAACATGGACTGATAATGAGTTTTTGTTGGAATTCGAGGCTGTAAAGTTGACCTATTAAGATGATTCTGATCCTGGATACTTTATTAACTATGTACCACTTTGAGAAAAATTGAATTTTCCTACCCTACTTACCTAAAAATTGCTCTGATTTCAATTGTTTTCATTCAGTTTTACTCACTACTGCCTAGTTCAACGTCATTTAGAACTTCTTGTCATCTTGAAAACTAAATTTGAGTGCTTAGATTGTCTATATCCCATCCATATTTGGCCTATTGCTGTGCTAGCTTGTGTAACTTGAGGTTGATAAGACGGTTCATTGTAGAAGATTGAAACTAGAGTCTCATTTGGTGTTTGTCTTGAGATTGGTTGATAGTTACACAATTTGGACCTTCAAATGAGTCTTGAATTTCCAAAATCGTCACTTTAATCTAATTTATTGAAAATTGGACTGTTTTTGGGACAAAAGATTAAAACTGCTAGAATTGGTAAAATTTTGGGACTGGAATCGACATATGCGAAGCTTGAGAACTTGGATTGTATTGGACTGATGCTGGACTGTTTGGACCATATTGTGGCATTTAGAACTTATAGAAAACTTGCATAAAAACTAAAAATGGACCAAAATTGGCTAAGTAGAAAATAAATTGGATTGTTAAGCATAATATGGTTTATATACGAACTATATATCCTTTGTATAAAAACTATTTTTTATATACTTAAACGTTTAAAAATAAAATCTTTTTTTGGGTGGACTTACGTGGAGTCCTGCTCAGGTATTAGCCTAGGTGTTCTAATCCGACACCCTACGCCCAATTTTGGGCAAAACTATACTTCTTTTGCTTCTTAAAAGGCGTATTTTCTTTTGCATGAAAATGACTAACCTTTATTGCGGGACTGAAAAACTTTAGCAATTTTGATCAAAAAACACTTATATTCATAAGGCGCTATTGGAATTCGTAGGTAAACTGTGATTGAGCGGATCCTTAATATCAGGGTGCCTAACACCTTCCCTGGGGGATCACCAGAACCCGTACCCAGACTTTGGTAGATTATGTTTCTTTTAGGATAGTCATAAAATAACTATTTTAAATGAACCCTTTTCGAACTGGTTTTCCAAATTTCCTAAAAATTAGGTGGCGACTCTAAAATGTATCCTTTAGAGCACCATTGAGTGGTTGGCGGTTTTTTTCCGACTTTCCTGGTACGATTCACAACCGTACTTTCCCGGGACACCTCCATCCTTTTAGGAGGTATGTGCAAGCCGGTTAAACTTAGAATTTCCAACGCCCGCTACAACATTTTCTTCTGCCCCTTCTACCCCTGCTGTATTGTAATCAAATTCTGGAAACTCTGAAGTAGCTTCTACCCCTGCTGTGTTGTAATCAAATCCAGAAAAATTTCCAGCTTCTTCTTGCCCTACTGCATTGCTAGCAAGTCCAGGGAACACTCCAACTTCTTCTCTAGATTCTGGAACTTCTATCGGCCCAATTTCAACCACATTTACCCTTAAAATGGGCCAACGATGACCATCTTTGTCAACATCAGCTAAATAAGTGAACAAATCATCATCATCCTTTATTTCAGAAAAATGTGCTTTTTCCGTTGCAACAATGTTGAGCATGTAAGTGATTGAGAGATCCTTCGACACACAACATAACTTACACCTAGTAATGACGATATCAACAAACTCATCATACGTAACATCCCTCCTCACTAGTATCGGTACTGTAAGACCACCCTTCGACTTCCAACTATAACGCTCATCGGTCTCTATCCATTCACCATGTAGATCAACTGCTAATAGTATTTTGTCCCCCATTAATTGTCACAACAGCTGCGGACATTACAAAGATACATATTAGAATTTGTGACAATATTATAGTCTACTCGGTATTTATACATAGAGAATTTATATGCAGGTTCGTAGTGTAAACAACATGTGGTTGTTTAAACAAAGCTTGGTTGTTTACATGGAGCCTGCATGTGCAGTGCAAACTCTTAGTATAAATACCATGCGGTTGTTTAAACTACATATGAATATTTAAATACATTAGGATGTGCAGTTTTTTAGTGTAAACACTACATGGATATTTTAAAAAATATATGAGGTTTATGTAAACACCATGTGCAATGCAGCTCCTTTGTGTAAACACCATCCAGTTGTTTATAGACAACTACACATTGTTTATTAACAATCTAGAAGAATAATGTTTAATTTAGAAAACGATGAAGAACGCTAAATTATTACCTTAAATCACTGAGATGAACTGTTTATCCCCTTTGAAGCAAATTCCCAAATAGTGTATTAACAAATTACTATCAAGAACAGAGAAGTAACACAAATTAAAAAATCTTTGGTTTAGTGATGAAGAAGAAGGCAAATGCAGATTTCATTTTTGTTCAATGAAGATAAATCTAACCCTAGTTTGAAGAGAGCAAGGCGTTTGGAAAGCTGAAATGTGCTGAGATAGAAAAAGAAGAAGATGAAGATGAAGGTGGGCTGGTTCTCCCGCTGAAATGAGCTGACTAAATGGGATTTTTTGTTGCCCTTTTGGCTAAAAAAACCATTATATATGTTGGACTTGTTTGTAAATGGAAAAACTTTGGGGTTTATAAAAATGTTATTTTTTAAATGAGCATAACCCCATTAATACCTAATTATAATAGAGTCCCTTTTACCCAATTTTTAAAACTTGTGTCCTAAATCCTTAAATAAATAACCCAATAGTCCCTTTTAATTCCATTCCCAGAGTTATGTAGTGTATAAAAAAGTCCAAAATGGTGTATGAGCCTTATACTGCTCAACAAATTTTGAATTGGATGCAGTATTTTTAGGATTATTTTCTTCGTTAGTATTTTTGACCTTGCTATTTTAAATAGGTCTACCAATGATGAAAGTGAAAGTTAGTCTCAAAAGTCAAAGAATTATGTCAAATTTCATTTCTGAAATAATAATTTCGGGTCAATTCAAGAAGTTGGTATCCGTTATGAAGTGATTTTGGAATAGTGAATCTAGCTGTGAAATTCAAAGTGGTTTCGAAATTCATATATGCATATAACAGACAGTTGTTGTCCTTAATTTTAATGTCATTTCCAGAGAAGGCATGCAAGATCACACTTGAAGGTCATTTTGTTCCCGGCTATCCTTTTTGTGTTTCTTGGTTGTATTCAAACCTACTTCAACAAGCTGGATAGAGGGGATAAACATGAAGCCCATATTCCAACAGAATATCCTCCTTTGTTGCAAATCCGTTATTCCAAAGTTCGTGCTGTCGCAGACCATTCTATTTAATTTCCAGGCTTGCCTGATGCATCATGCAAGGAAACTGATTCATGTCCCGTAACCATACTTATCACAGGGAGCAATAAAACTCTTGCAGAAAGTAAATGTTCTTTTCTCATATGTCATTCAAGTGTATTTGCGTGCACAATTAGGACTGTGAGTATCTAAATGTAATTTGTGAATTTGGTGGGTGTGGCTAGAAAGATGTTCATAGATACTCCTGATCCAAAATCAATCTCTGACTTAGATAGTATTGCTAATGGCATTTTTGTGAGTATTCTTTTCTCTTCCTTCTGGTATCCTTATTTATCCTTCTCTTGTTCTTCTTTTCTGGATTTTGCGTTTCTGTTGTCTTTTCTATACTTATCATGTGTTGCGAGTACTCTGTAACATTTGTTTTTGTAATTACTACAGGGAGAAAATGTACAGGGAAAAAATGATGGCTGGCACAAACCTCTCATTCATGTCCAGGCTCGATGCTCCAAAAACTCTTCATCAGAAGTAGTGGAATCCGGTAAGACTGTCGAACATATCGCAACTTATTTCTTTATAGAAGTCTAACAATTGCTTTCACCCGTTCTCACATCAGTTACACAAATCCAAATAAAGTTGAATCTTATAATATTGATCTTTCACGCTGAAATCTTTTAGTTTGACTCTTAGAGTTTCATTTATGCTGATTACCCTGCTGTTAGGCGTATTATATGCTTCTAGTAGAGTATATTTTCTCCTTGTGGGGTTTCATTTACTATGGAGGATGTACTATGAATTACGTTCCTTTCTTTGTCGTATTTAGATTTCATATGCGTCGAAGGTTTAAATTTGTGGCGTAACAGCTCTTTGGACGTTTACACTGAGCTATTCAAAGGATACAGAGAAGGAAATACAGACGGAAAAACCAATGAAATTTTGGCAGGTTAGCCCCTATTATGTTTGATTTATAACCTCATGTTTCTAACTTCCTGTATAGGGGTACACTTCCTATTGATTGTTTCTCCACTCCCGCAGCTTACGATTTCTCGGATACAAGTCGAGAGCATTTCAAGATCATCATACAATACAATTCTACTAACGTGGGCACTGATCAATATGATGATAATCCTCAAGTGTTAAAAATATCATGTGTTGAGAATATGGCATGTCCTTTGCGCTTCTTTATGGTCACAACGGAATGTTTGTTAAAATAAAAGCTCTATCTAGCTTAGATGTTCTTAATCTCTTTTTAGTTCAGGGGCTAGAGTGTGATTAGCATGTACAGCTTCCTGTCTTTATGTTGAGACAACATTTATCAAAGTTAAAGATGAATTTAAAAGGGAAATGAAGAACAAAAAAATACGTACATTGAAGAGCAGGCATGAGTTAGGTAGTGAACTTGAACGACAAAAGCAACAGTTATGAAATGGACTGTTTACTTAACAAACTAACCATGCGATGCTTAGCTTGGTACTGACATTTATGAACTGATCAATGTTGTAATGCTTAGTGTGAAAAAAATTGCATTTCCTTCGATGCAATGTTCTGCACCTCCTCATTTTTCCAAAATCTAATAACATATAGAGAGTAGTATAATATTTGACTACTGGTCATACTTAAGGAGTATTGGCTGTTTCTTCTGTTTTATGTAGGCATCTGATGGCTATCTCCAATATCTACTTGGTCCTGCAACTAAGATGATTCTAGAGTATGTAGCTGAGATGCCAACCCCTGCTGGCTTCGAAAGGCTACTTGATGCACCTTCAGTTCTAGGTGTTGTCCTTCATACATGGGTCATTCTCCAAATATTCCCGATAACTATTTATTTAGTTTGTTAAGAGGTGCATAACTGAATGCTTATGGTGGAAGTTACTTGCAATTATATTCCAGAGCCACTTTCTTGATCCTGGGATTTCATTCAAGTTAAGTGATTTTAGTAGTCTGCACTCTACATATTGTTTACAACCTTGAATAATTGCAAAAGATTGGGTTTTTGTTATCTTGGTCATGTACTACTATCTTCTTTCCAATTCTTTTGTAAGAAACTTGATTCAGTCATTTAAAATATGCAGTTGCAAATGCATACTTTTTCCTCTATGTTACATGGTTAATCCACTTCATTTAGGTTGTTGCCAATGTCCTTGTGATATCATTCTAGACTGGTAACAAAAAAACATGAAAAAGAAAAATATGTTTCTCTATGGTGTATTGTTCAATTGTGTGAAGTCTTCATCTAAAAGTTAAATTGTTAGTGAAGGGATGCTTTTTTTTTTTTAGATCTGCGGCATGCCTCCTCATGTGTGGGCCCAGTTTTCTCTTCTTTTTTTGAGTCAAGCACATGGAGATAATTTGATGATAGGTGTCATTGAGACTCGAAATTGGGACGTCTATCTATTAAGATATCATGTTGACTTTAGTAAACTACTTCATTTACAAGCTTAAAGCGCTAGAGAGATGACACATTTAATACTTATGTTAGGTGTTATCTACGCTATAGAACAGATTTTCTTGTCTCACTATGAAAGAAACAAAAGTTGAAGTTACCAATTAGCCTAAATAAGCATAAATTATAACCATTGTCCACTTCTAACCAGTAAATTAGGATAATCAAATTCTTTTTTTTTTTGTTCTGCAGAATTGAATACAGGCAATTCGCTGCAAAGTTCTTAATGCTAACTTCACATGATTAGTAATTTCTATTACATGACAGTCTTCATATTTTTAAGTGAGGCTTCTAGTGTATTAATTATTCAAAGAAAATTGATGTGTGTATTTTCATCTTCCAAGTTCCGTGTAACATTGTTTTAACTGCATTGTAAGTCTAAATTTTTTCTTTCTGTTTTGTTAGATTAATTTAATCTATCTAAAATAGAGCTACATATAATAAGAGTATCTGTTTAGATGATTCCACAGGAACCAAAATTCTGTCAGTGTTCAAATTACTTCTCTAACCACAGTATCTTTAGAAAGTTGATCATAACACTTCTAATAATTATTAGAAGAAAGGAGTAAACCAGTCATTACCAGAGGAAATAAGCAATTCTGTGAATTCAACGATTTCATCTACTTAGAGTAAAGCCATTGCTTTCCATGACAGTTTAAATGATAATAATGCATGTAAAGATTGGCTAAAGACACGTTTCTTTAATCATTCAGTGTTTTTATCTTCGAAATGTGGTGACTGTGACAGTGTTCACTGAGAGAATTATCTTAGCTAGAGAAAACATTCTAAATTTTTTGTTTTAGATAGGTAAACCATTCTAATATTAAGTATGTGATGTTTAACACTTTGTTAGTATTCCGATTATTGGAAGTGGAAAGAAAAAGTGACCACAAAATGAAGGCTTAATAAATTAATGGGCCTATATTTCAGCATGACATCTTACTTTTTCTTCTATCTGTTCCGACTATATAATCATAGTAAAGTCTCTTTGCTAGAAAGAACCTTTGAGAGACACGAAAAAGAAAGAACTAGTGTTGTTAGTTTGATATTGAAGAAAAGTATATTTTCCATGTTCTATGTGGTCATAGACTTATGCAACTGAATAGTTACAACAATCTTCTTTCCATCTTAATAAAGGACATTGCTCTGCGTGTAGGTTGTATTATCATCTCTGGTTTATGAGAGGCAACAGAAGTTACGGATCATGATGAAGATGCATGGACTTGGAGATGGTGCTTATTGGGTCATTTCTCACATATATTTTCTTGCTATATCTTTGATCTACATGTGCTGCTACTTTGTATTTGGAATACTGAGAGGTAAATATATAAAAAGCCTAAGCTGCCTTCTCCCATGTTAAACCAGCTGGTTCACTATGTTTAATTGTTTTACAAGGTTAACAATATTCAAGCTGAATTCTTATGGTGTCCAGTGGATCTTTTACTTTGTCTTCACAAACTTGCAAATAGCTTTTGCCTTCCTGTTATCTGCCCTATTCTCTAATTTGAAGACAGCATCAGGTTGGTACAAGTGAGGAACTCCTTACAAGTTCTTTGTAATACATGAATAGTCAACTCAAATAAGATGAATAACTACCATAATATTGAATTGTTGCAGTTGTCGCTTATACAATTGTCTTTGGATCGGGGATCATGGCTTTTCTCCTTTTCGGGTCACTCGTAAAAGATGCATCATTTCCACATAAGTAGGCTAAAAAGTTTATTTGAATTGTCTTTTATGCTACTTTAGACTGTGGCAGCAATTATATTCTGACAGAGAGCTGATATTTCTCCTTGTCCTCCAAAACATGATTTATAACTTTCTATCAATTTATAGGACAGGTTATATTATCAAGGAACTTAGGCTGTATCAAGTCCTGAATACTTAATTGTTCTCTCTTACCCTTCCCTACACCTTATAATGAACCATGAAGAATTTCCTTAGGAAACAAAATTTTCTCCTCTAATACCTTTTGGAATCAATGGACATAGAAACAAAGCGCTGGAAATTTATTCTTAACCCTCTCACTATATATAGAGAGCAAACGTTTATTTCTGGATCACAGTCATTTTTTCTGTCCGCATGAACAATTTACTAGCTATCCGAAGAGGAGGCAACTAGAGTTGAATGTATTGATTTGTAGAAAGTGATCTTTAGTGCACATACCACTTGAATTAGTTTAAAGTGACAGAATACAAATGGTGAAGGTTAGTTTGTGCCACAAATTTCTGCTTCTCTGTGAGACTGGTTCTTTTGTTCTATTACACCACTTGTAACACATTGTAGCTTTCGATCGATATTTTCATTCTCTTAGATAGATTATGGCTGCAGGAAGAAAAAACATAGAAATTTGTGCAATATCTGTTACTTGGTGTTTTCCTGCTTCTCTCCACTGACACTTTTCATGGCTTATCTTCTGGAATGATGGTGTAGTTCTGATTTATTATAGCATGTCACTTTTAAGATTGGACAACCAATGTGGTGAAATGTTTCCATCTAAATTTGGGCTGTCAGGAGAAATCACTGTCTCTCTGTTGTCTGTTTTCCTGGCATTTACGTGGAATTGAAATCCTCAATTGTGGATGACCCGAGCATCCTTTTTGTGCACACAATTCTGTTTTCCATTTGTTATACATGGAAAATTTTACTTTTTCCATTAATGTAGAATTTGAAATACATTCTTTTCTCATTTGTAATTCGTGGAAATTCTAAGTCGATTTAATGATATGACAAGTGTTTCATTTTTTCAGGTGGTTGGCTTATTGTTTTGGAATGCTATTGTCACGTCCCAAAATACCCCCTGGACGTGATTGGCACCCCGCACACACCACCGGCTAGGCGAACCACATTTTCATATCTTAATAATAATTTTACAGCATTAACCAAATTAAATAAGCACTCAAAAATATAATAATTAATTACGGATAATTAGTGTCTCAAAATATTAACCAAATACTCTTGCCCAAATCCCACACTAGACCATGGAGCATCTAAGAGAGTTACAAAAGACTCGGGTTTGTAAATCCCAAAAGAAAAAAAAAATTAATAAATAAATGATAAAGACACTTTTGGTAGCCTCCACGAACAAAGCGGCGGCTCACCTCAACCAATAGATTAACTCTAGCAAACTCGTGAGCTACTAGCTTCGTCGACCAATAGTATCTGCATGGACATGCAAGTAAGGAGTGAGCTATATGTAAATATAACCCAGTAAGATCCTCGACCCGCCACTCTAAATACCCCTGGAACAGGTGTTAGAAAATACAAACACACAACAAACACTTTATATTATGCACAAGAATTATATCGTAATATAATATCCGACAATGTCCAAACAATCGTTTATCAAGTATCAAGAATAATATATATCTCAACACAATTTACACTAAGGCCCTGTCATAACAGCATCTAAAGAATTTATCAACACCACGAATCTACAATAACATACACAATGTGTCAAATATATCAAGAAGCATACACAATGCTCGAGGAGCATACACAATGCCACAATAAAATCAAGAAGCATACACAATGCTAAGGGGAGCATACACAAAGCCCAGTAAAATTAAGAAGCATACACAATGCCAAAGGGAAGCATACACAATGCCCCAATCTCATGGCTCACAGCCGTATCACATTACGAAACAATATATAAAGAGATTTTTAGAGCATTTGAAAATAAAGTATATGCGGCTGGCCTGAAGGACCACCGATTCTGCCAAGCACACGCTTGTCCCAACACATAGACCAGACAGACAAAACATATTTTTAAAACGGGTTTTGAAAAGCAAGTACCCAAAGCTTAAAGTCTCACTTACCTCAAATTCACAATTCAAGCACACTTCCCAATAAATCAAAACTGCGTTCTCGAGTCTCCGGATTGTCTCAAACTACGGATTTAGAATGGTCAAAACCCCTAGGGTAAACCACTTCTATATTTTTAGAGGCTTAAACGGTTAAAGTCAAATTTTAAAGGACGAAAACGCCCTCTGGTCAGTATGTTCAAAACCCGACAAGACATGTTTTCGGGAAGGCCTTAACGAGAGGATTCCAACGATATATAGAAGTCTAAAATCCGACACTATTTGCCCTTTCAAATCAATGATTTTGATTGAATAACCCTAGAGCTAAACTTTCTCAATTCCTCAAAATATCCCTATGTTTTCACCATAAAGATTCACTCATAATTATGTAATAAACTTAAATAAAAGACTAGAGTCATTACCTTGATGATTTGGGTGGAAAATTCCTATTTTTCTCCTCTTCTCCTTTCTTTTTCTCCCCTTCTTTTTCCCCCCTCCACTGCGTTTCCTTTCCCTGTGTGCGTTCTGCTTCTATTTGTTTTTGTTGCTCCTTACGTCAGATGGCTTAGAAGCCAACATATTTTTTTTTTCCTTTTCTTTTTGGGCTTGGCCCACTAAATTTCTTCTTTCCTATTTTCTTTTTAATTCCTTTTAGCTAAAATTACCAAGTAAACTCTTATTTAAAAATTGGGTTATTACATTCTCCATCACTTAAAATAACGTTCGTCCTCGAACAGACCTAGATCATACCTGTCTCATCAAATAAATGAGGATATTTATCTCGCATATCCGCCTCGAACTCTCAAGTAGCCTCCTCGGTTGGGTGATTACGCCATAACACTTTGACTGAAGCTACCTTCTTCGACTTCAATTATTGCACTTGTCTTTACAATAGATATTGAACCTTCCTCGCAAGTCAAATTTTCATCTAGTCCATTTTTTCGGCCTGAATCATGGCTATCATTACGAACATATGATCTAAGCATGGACACGTGAAACACGAGATATGAACAACAGACAATCACACAGGTAAAGCAAGTTCACATGCACCAACCTGATTTGATCCAAATCCCACAAGAAACAATATACCTAAGACTTTGCTTACCGTTCGACTGAATCTCATGACTCATTTTGTATTGAAAACTTTCAGACTACTCCCTTTCATGAGCTCCAAATCACAATCTTGTTTATCAGTATAAGACTTTTGTCTACTCTATGCTATTCGAAATCGTTCCCACATTCAATGCAACCTTCTTCAAGGCTTGCTAATCAAAGTCTGGACCCAACTACTCTGATTTAGAGTGTTCAACCAACCAGATAGAGTAAGACTACAACATTCATATAAAACCTAAAACGACAAGATTTGCATATCGAGTTAGTAAACTACTATCATACACGAACTCGGTCAAAAGTAACTGATCATTAACCACTTATCAGGTAATATCCATCCGACTAGTGTTAAGAATGGACACCCAAGGATGGCACAATCCAAGCGCCACAACCACAATCCTATGGTGAAACACATCCACCAATATTACATACGGTAGAGCTGAAACACCTCCAATATTCCTACATAATGCTCTCACGTACAACAGTGTTAGGAACAGATCCTTATGCTTCTACATATAACTCACATGTACAGTGGTGTTGGAACATATCCATACACTCCTACATAACACCTTGACGTATAGTGATGCTGGAACACATCCACACGCTCCTTGCACTGTTACTCTTGTCACACATGACAATATAAACATCTCATGCCATTGCACTATCTCTAACATATGACACCACATAATCTAGTATGATATATAAAAATAGTTCAGCTTAAATCAGGTACACAATCTCGCTAAGTCAATCAATATCACCCAAGCTATGATCACGATTTTCTGAATGAACATATAGACTAGCTACAAAGTCTACATTGATCTATTTTTACTTTCTATCGGAGACAACCATGCTGCGGAAATTTTGAGTCTCTAACACTCGTATTTAATATATTAACGATTTAAACACAAGAACAACATTTATGTACCCCAACTAACTTTTGTCAATTTTAATTCTCTTCTTGTGGCCCCAATGCATATTTGTGTATCTAAAAAGTAATTAATATAATAAACGTTGTATCTTTTTGAGTATAAATCTCCTTAAGTCAACCAACATAGGTGTACACACATTCTACTCTTTAATTAGAATGTTTTTTTCCCCTCTATCAAGTAGCCTCGTCTTTAGAGACTATCACTAATCCCCAATAAGGTCAAGACTTTCGTAGCGATCAACTGTGCAAGTTCAAACAAAAACAACTGTAGCATAACATGATAGCGCCTTAGTGTGCGTATTACACTCAACCTGCCATTGTCTTGCTAGACACCACAAGGCTCATAACGCCATGATGTAAAATTTAAACTTCACACTTTTAACCTCAGTTGTTTAATCAATATTATCCCGACATCTTTTTCAACCACTGCATATGCTTCTATCGATTGAGAAGATATGCGCATATGTCATTAATGAACATAACAATAAAGCGCTAAGAAACGTTTTTGAATACCCGAATCCTCTAGTGCATGGCAATAACTAATGCCTTCTCTATCCAAAAGATATCACCAGAAATTCACACTAACCAAAATAAGTCCTGGTACATGTCTTCAGATTATCCAACCCTTTCTCCTACTACTCATGGTATCCCGATCATAAGTCTATCTTAGAATAGCAGATAACACCTTGTAACTGAAGGCACATATCATGTAATTTAGGAAAGAGAAAAAGATACTTGCCCTTCATGGCACTTTAAGTCATTTTTCTCTTAGTGATAAAAATCTGCATAGACTCAACGTTCTCCTCAACAGACAGAAATTAAGCACCTCCGGCTCTATACTTGGTATAGTGACCTCTCAATCACAAAATCTTGTAACTTATTAGTTTACTTCCTTTGACTATGCAGAGTCATTCTATAAATAAAAAAATTTAAATATACCAGATTAATGACAACATATCAATACCCAAGTTTTAGTCGATCTCCCCATTAAATGGTATAATTAGTTGGTTCTCTGAAAGCATGTTCAAAAACTTATTAACCACTCATATTCAAAAACTTATTAACTACTCACACTAACCCACTAGTTAGTTATTCAACTCAGGTCCCAAAGTTATAGGTAAATACGACCTATATTATCGACGAGGTTGCTTTGTCTGTGGACTTACCAACTGAATCCTTTAAACTTATTACAAACTCAATATTAGGCTCTATCGAAATGGAAAATGGAACGGTCTTTTTATGGCAATCAAGCTTAAGGCAAGACGAAGTCATTCAATCTGAATCAAAGATAACCTCAAGGTCAATAACACCAAGTTTTTTTTTTCCAGCACATAAACGTATCATGACTTTGAACTGTGTCCACACATGTTCGATAGACCGGCTAATAATAGTAGACTCCACCGCATGGATCGAAATCACAAATGGTACATCTAAGTATCAATTTCTCTCTTTATCCTCATCTATATTATCATCTGATTAACGTGTTTCTCATCTTCCTCAAGCTTGTGCTTTATCGAAAACAACGTATATTAACAAAATTGTGTGAACTGGTTATCTGTCGCAATCATGTCATTTCTTATTTACTCCAGCTTCTTTTATGGTTAATTTAATTTCTTGGTGCGTGATAGTCTTTAATATTCCACGTCTTTCCCTTCAACAACTAATCAAGCCACTTTACATTGAGTTTCCTGCTAAACATCTTACTATGTTGCTTCATAAATTCTCATACTTAAGTCTTATTCTCGCTCACAATCTGGAATTCACCAGGAACCTACTCCACAAACAAGTTGTCCTCGGCACTACTATTACATTATATATGGATCGGGTCGTACGTTCCTCGGCATTATTATACGATATATGGATCGGGTTGTACGTTCCACAACACTATCAGTTATATTATGACCTATGCATATCATACGCCCTTATAGGTAGTTTCAATTATACAAAGCATGTAGATATTCTCGGATGTTAGCTAAAGATGCATTCAGATATTGAGATTAGCTTTCATGTTTCAAATGTCTCTCATGACTTATATGTACTTGTTATTCTTGTGCCTTACATACTCGGTACATTATCCGTACCGACTCCCCTATTGTTGGGGGGGGGGGGGGCTGCGTTCATACCCGCAGGTTCAGGTATACAAAAAGACGATTCAGCTCAGTAGGACTTCCCCTCAGCTGTAGTCGGTGCGCTCCACTCGATTCAGAGCTGCGGTCCATTTCGGTATGCTATTTTGAGATGTATATACATGTGTATGGGTATGGCGGGGCCCTGTCCCGTCGTTTCTACAACTTTCTGCTCCATTAGAGGTCTGTAGACAGTGGTATGTAGTTGGTACATGATGTAGCCTTGTCGGCTCTTATTATTTTGCGTATAGCATATATAGCAGCCTAGTCGGCTTGCACTTTTACTTCGGTATTATTGCATATATATATATATATATATATATATATATATATATATATATATATATGGGCCACCCTGTTGTTATGTGATAGTTAAGCAAGTGTAGGGGTGTCTGGTCATTAGGGGTCAGGCACTCGTCATGACTCATCGGCTTAGGTTTTGACAGTGACCGTACAAGAACTCTAATCCAAAACATGTCTAACGAATGTATACTGTCTAAAATAAATAAGCATCAGTGTCTGGAATGAAAATAGACATTACATAAGGAAGATCTTCGGGCGGCTTGGCATGGATAGAAGCTCACCCTCAATCTATCAGCAAATGACCTCAATGCTAAATGTGATATCGGTTAGCAATCTCTGGATCACAATCTGCACTCAAAAGAATGCAGCAAGGTAGTATAAGTACAAACACTATGTACTGGTAGATATCATAGGCCGACTATGATTAGTATCATGCATGAATCACAAAATCAATAAAATAGGCAGACCAGTCAACATCACATAATCAAATAGCCAAAACCAAGTCAATCAATGATATTACAATCAAGTCGACGGGAACAAACAATGAAATAAAACCTCCCAACAACATTCTCACTTACTCAGCCACTGATCACTCATGTACATACATGCTAATTGGTGTCTTTGTCCAATAGCCATGACCTGTAGGGTACCCATGGTGTCCATGTACCACTCGTTCTAGAGCGAACGTCGGACCACGAGCTCACAACTAGGCCACATCATCACCCCCTGTCAAATGTGCCTTTTCCTATCTAGGCACATCCTCACCCCCGATCAAATGCGCCTTTTCATATAAACATATTTGTTGTCACATGACTTTCACTGTTCGATTATCAAGTAGTATCTCAATTTCATCAAGAAGATCATATTAACTTCTCAGCACAATTGTCATCAAAATATAGATCACAACACATCGAATAATGGCGTTAATCCCACATTATCACTCAATCCATAACACATAGGAATTCCAACCACACAATATGCCCGAAGACTAGACATGCTTTCTCCTATCAATCTCATAACACATAAAATCTACGAATCAAAGTCTAACGCACGTAGACCGTAACCTACCTCAACTGCAGAGCTGGAACAATGCGAATCACTCTGCTATAGACTTTCCCTTCTGTAATGCCTTAGAACGCTCGAAGTCTAGCAATTAAGATTCTAAATAAGTCACAAACACTCTAGTCAACAATATCAATACAATGAACACCCTTCCACGTTACCCCTTTCTAATAGGTGAATGATTACTTGGCGTAAATCATCCTAACATTGGCCTTAGCAACCACAAACTATCAATTTATAAGGTTATTCAATTAAGTTACCTCTTACAAGCAGTTTCTATGGTCAAGCTACCATTTTTATGAAACCCTAAGTCTCAAATCACTTAGTTCATGCCTCTAATGGTTTAATTCTTGATTAGAAAGTGATAACCCAAGCCTTTAGATAATAATCACACTATTATACTCATAGCCCACCAACTATTGAAGGTCTATTAAGTTCTAGGGTTACTATTCTCAATTTACCATTTTAGAGCCATTAGAATGATGATAATCATAGAGATGAAAGCGCAATGAAGGAAGGAATAGTTGAGACTTACCTCTCAAGGAGTTTTATGAATAAAGAATTCAGAACTAAGTGTATAAAACTCGGGATTCTGCCCCCATCGACCGCTGCGGCAGTCATTATGCTGCTGCAGCGGTCTCGCTATAGCGGACCTAACCAAATATTTCCCTCCGCTGTAGCGAGCCTTCTTCCGCTACAGCGATCCAATACTTGCCATAGCGAACCCTCAATTTTCGTCTCACCGCGGCGGCGTGAGGTCCGCCGCTACAGCGGTACTTCTTCTATCATAGCGGTACCACTGAGCCTGTAGGCTCAGTAATTTCCACAGTTTTCCACGCTACCACCCAACACTTCATCCGAGGCCTCACAAACAAAAACCCAACATGCACATTAATGTAAAAACACCATACAGACTCACTTGTGGCCTCAGAATCCCTAACGAAGGTCTAATTCCCTACGTCACCCCCCAATGGACTCAACACAACCAAACAATAATCACAAACAAGCCAATTTTTAGTTCTTAGACTTCTACATTTGAGTTTCTATTAGCTCGTTCTACCCTTGGAAGGGTTCTATTTGTTAGGGTGATCCTAGGTTTTCCATAACAACCGGGAGGGTCGTTACAGACACACCCTCTTTTTCTAAATCTTATCTCAAAGTCGGAGTCACATAGTTGACTTATGCTCAGAATATTATATTTGAGTCCCTTCACTAAATAAATGTTAGTGATATCATAAGAATTATTGAAAGCAATAGTTCCTATACCAGTTACTTTTCCTATGAAGTTTTCTCCAAATGTTACTAGCCCTCCATCAAAATTGGTGACTGATTTGACCAAACTTTTGTCACCCGACATATGACTTGAACACGCACTATCTAAGTACCATTTTCCCTTTGGTTTCTCCTTGTGGTGTTCCTGTATAAACAAGTAATTACTTTCTTTTAGCTACGCAAGCTTTCTTGGGTCCTTGAGGGTTAGTTTGAGAAAGTGTTCGCCAGTGACTGATTGGTTAGGCGACTTATGCATAGAAGTTTTGATACGTTTAGACTTCCTATCAGTTGACATAATAGATCGAATCGACTAATCATTCTTGACATGAGTAGTCGACTTACAAGTTGAATTACTATGAGCTGTCGAGTCACTGAGGGCATTTTCCAAGTTCACTTGTGGCTATGAGTCAACTGGTTAGCCCTAATCGAACTATGACTGGTAGATTTGCAGAAACCATTTAGTTGTATTTGCAAATCATGAACTTCTTCTTGAAGAAGATCTCTTTCAATTTCACACACTTCTAACTTATTTCTCGGTCTTTCTTTTCTCTTGGTAATTTTCTATATTCATCAAGCACTTTATTTAGATCCTTTAGGGTTTGATCTAAGAGTTCTTGAGTTTCATTACATTTAGAACGGGGATAAGGTCTTACCTCACTTGTTTCGCCAAATGCCATGAAACACACATTCTCTACTCCTTCATCATTATCTTATGAGATCTCATCTTCACTCCAGCTACTGAAAGCCCTTTGCTTTTGGTATTTTCTAGATAGTCTCATTTTTTATTCAGGACATTCAGAAGCAATGTGCCCATACTTTCCACACTCATAGCATTTTCCATCATTTCTTAGTTGATCAATGGTAGTTTTTCCTTTCTGAAAATTTGAGCATCCTTTTCTGTTGTTTATTGATCTTCTCATGGCTTCCATAACATATCTAGCTATCATTGGTGCTTCTACTTCCTTGAATTCATCATCAAACTCTTCAACTTGTGATTTGAATGCAACCAACTTTTTCTTTTCCTCCCTTTGATGTCTGTTAATATGATTTTTCTCAAAGGCCATTATATTTCCTCTGAGTTCATCATAAGTGAGATTGTCTAGATTTCCATCCTCCAAGGCAATAGCCTTGGTTTCCCAAGCCTTTGGAAAACATCTAACAACCGTTCTTACTTGTTGAGAATTTGAGTACATAACTCCAAGAAAATTGAGTTCCATTACATGTTGTTAAGAAACTAGATTTAAGGCCTTGTTATGTGTTACACCCCGGAAATTGGGTTGTTGAGCAGTGAGGGGACCAACGCAAGTTAAGGTGTACATGATGTCCCTACAAGTAAGAAATGATACTTAATAATCCTAATTAAGATTCCAAATAAGTTAGAGGCAAGGGAGAAAAGTTCGTTAAATGAAACTTCACTGCAGTTCTGTGAAAAGGGGGTTCGACGGTCGTCCTTTGTACCGTCGGACGGGCCGACGATTCATCGATTGTGCTGTAGAATCGAGCTAGAGCGAAGACCATTCGACGAAGAGACCGATGCTCCGTCAATCAGTTCAACGAACTGTCCTTCTCACCGTAGAATGAAAGGAAACGACAGATTGCTCACTGGAAATTTAACGACTTCGACGACCAGATAAACACTCCGTCGATCCGATCGACGCCCGTCGATCGTACCGTATATCTCGATCGGGACTGATTTTGAGAATTAATATAAGGACCCCTCCCTCATTTTATTTCATTTCATTCCACTCCTCCACACATCAAGAAACCTCTAGAACCTTCTCCATCATTCATCCACAAGAAATCAAAGTAAATCCATGATCAACTACACCAAAACCATTAAATCAAGTGTAGAAAACATAGCAATGTTCATCTAAGTCAAGAAAACTCAAGAGAGGGGAGTTAGGGTTTTGGTGCAAGAAGAGAAGTTCCACTCAAAGGTTGTTCATCCATCATCCAAGGTGAGTTTTATGATCATTCCATGTTGCCTAAGGTATTGAAAGTTAAAAGCACTTGGATTGTAGAAGGAGGTAGGAAATGGGTCATGAATGTGTGAATAGTGTCATTGTTAAGTAGTAGTTTGGGGTGGATGATGAATATTGGTATGTTGTGATTGTAAATATGTTATGAACGACATCTATAACATGGAATAAGTATTATCTGTGAGAAAATGCAATTATGAATTATGACCATGATTATGGAGAAATTGGAGTGAAATGGCGAAATGCAGATAATATAGATGAATGATAATTGTTGCCTATGATATTGTGAATATTGTTATGGATGTTTGGGAGTTTGATATATGATATGGGGAAAATTTGTATAAACAGAGGAAATGCTGCCCAATTTGTTTTAGCTTTAGTAAGCACGTTCAAGTAATCGATTAGCGAATGTTCATGCGACTTCTCTTGTAGGTAGAAACGTGGGCATTGAAGGAGAACAAGCAAGCGATAGATTAGTTAAATGGAAAAGGTATGTGAGGCTAGTCCTTTCTTTCTATGGCATGAATCCTATGGCTTGACTTTTCTTTCTTCTTCATGAATTTCCTATATTCCGGAAAACAAAGAGTCTATGTTCATGACTAGCCATATGAGATAAGAGATATATATTATGAGCCCAATAATGATGATGATGAGTTTAAGTCTAAAGATTCTAGAGTTCATGATATGATATCCCTACAAAGTTAATGATGTTGTTTATTGTATACACTCACCTAATATGCTATTTCCTTCAAGGTGAGGCAGAATACTTATAAAAGCTCCATAATGGAATCGAGGGTCCACGACTTTATGTCACCTCGATAAAGTATAGCTATCTCTGAGTTTCTATGCATGCATTATGATGAGCACATGTTGATGATATTACGCCGCGCCTATATGTCCAGGCAGCACCGCTAAGGAGGGCGGCTTATAGATGATTACATTGTGTCTATATGGCACGGGCAGCACCACTAGTGGGCGGCATAAGATGGTATCCCGGACGCGGGAGGCCTGGACGCAGGCTAATGATTATCACACCGATCCGGTATGGACGGGCAGCTTATACATTTTTGCATATATGATATGATGATGATTATGAGTAAGATAGCATATGTTATTTCTTTTGTAAGTGACAGTCATATAAAGTTTCTCCTTACTGATGCCTTCTTTATCTCATTGACGTATCTTCATTATTTATGCCTCTCATACTCAGTACAATGTTCGTACTGACGTCCGTTTTCTTTGGACGCTGTGTTCATGCCCACAGGTAGACAGGGAGGTGATCTTGATCCAAACTCGTAGGAGCCAGTAGCTTACTTGAGAGCACTCCATTGTTCCAGAGGTGCTACTTGGTTCATTCTTTTGTGTATATACATATATATGTATTATGGGCACGACGGGGTCTTGTCCCGTCCATATGTCTAGTACTCTAGTAAAGGTTCGTAGATGCGCAGTGTGGGTAGTGTGGTCTCACAAGTTCCTCGTTGTATATATATATATATATATGTGTGTGTGTGTGTGTGTATTATTTTGATAGCCGAAAGGCTCATGTATATAAGCAAAAATGTTTCAAATGATAATAATTACCATGGTTAAGAGCATAGGATGCACGAATGAGAGTAGATGAGTAGTAGAGCGAGTGGTGCTCAGTGGTTAGCCCCGGGTACCCGTCACGGCCCCTAGCCGGGTCGTGAAAAAAGTGGTATCAGAGCAGTTCAGTCCTAGGAAGTGTCTACGAGTCGTGTCTAGTATAGTCTCGTTTATGCTGTGTTGCGCGCCACGCTAATAAACAAGCGGCTACAGGGCATTTAGGAAAAATGACCATCTTTTATCTTAAGAGATTGTGCGATAAAGCTGTATTATAAGATTATCCCCTCCTTAATTGTGCGTTATAATTTCAGCAAAGCTGATGAAAGTAAAAGCTACAGCAGCCCAGAAGGGCAAGATAGTGATGGAGAAGGGCTTGAACGAGAGCCGTCTATAGATGTGGAGGTGGGCGAACCCCAGAATAAGGCCCCACCTCGGTTTTCCCATACTTCGCCCACTTTTGCGGATCAGAGGGGAGCCTCAGCTTTAGCTCCAGCACCCCCCGTTCCTCTACCAGATGCCTCGGGGAAAGAGATAAGACAGGACATTCTTCTACTGACTCAATTGGTAGCCGCTCAAGCTCAGCTTCCGGATGTGGGCCACGATAACAGGGGTTGAGAAAGAGAGTTAGTTCTTCAGGGTTTGATCATGAGTGTAGGGATGCTCCGAGGCAACAATTCTCTAGACACTTAATTCGTTCACCAAGTGGTGCTCCTCCGCAGTTTCCTAGACCCCGATTTGATGGATCTACTTATTCTAAGTCACCCCTGAGTCTCAGAGTTTCCAGTTCTCGGATTCGGAGTTGTTCCAGTCAGACGTGATCCCTGGTACCACGATGTACTCAGTGTCGCAAGTTACGTTGGGGACCGTGCCGCTTGGGCTCGGATGTTTGTTATACCTGTGCTCGGCCAAGCCATATCATGCGCGACTGCCCATGAAGGCGTGGTAGAGATAAGGTTTGACTTATGGGGTTAGTAGCTGACTCTTCGTCATCGGTACGCCCTCCAAGGCCAAGGCCACAGATGTTAATAGGTCGTGATAGAGACCAAAGAGGAATGCCCAGTCCAAGTGGATCCCAGTATCATATCCATGCGTTAGCTGAGCGACAGGATCTTGAGCCTTCCCCTGATATTGTCCCAGGTTTGGGATTGTTATGCTTACAAAAGAAACTCTGCCGAAGTTTTCCTAGAATTTGAAGCAGACAAGGTACAAGCTTGTGATATGTCCTGACGAGAAATGATGATGTGCAACAAGGTAATGGCAGGACGAGATTGAGTTAGGAGTATCATTGACAACTACAAGAGATGAGTAACGGTAATATTAACATCGACAATGATATGGTAAAGAGAAATACTAGGGTAAATTAGGAAGACTGGTAGTGCTAAAGCATGACATAGAAGAGAAAGGGTAACTCCAATGGAGTGCGATACCGAGGTATTGATTGGAGGGATAAACACGAGAAAGACGCTAGCGACTAAAGTAACAGTACCCGGAGACAGATGTACGAATACAAAGGGTTATAATGAATGAGAACACATTGGTAAAACAATTTATATGGTGAGCGTGATAGAACTGATTAGAAGGAGTAACGGGTTAAGTATGCTTACTTCACGAGGTTTATCCTATGTTATAAGCAGGCTTGCGAATGAGATCAAGAAGTGTCACTCTATAGAGTTGATTATGATCAGGGTATAATGAGAACGCAACAAGAACTGTAATGCAAAGTATAGCGAGGAAACGACTAAGGATATGACATGTTCTATAGGAATAAAGAGTGAATGCAAGTGTGAAACCAACAAGCGAGCCATGGGGCAGTAGATGAGAAAGCTTGTAAGACCTTGTTAGGGGAAAGTCCAGCATAGGGATTCCTCCATGACAGAAATGATAGCCAGCAAAAAGGGGAAGTCAACGTGAAAAAGAAATCAGAGGAAAGTGATATGGCAAAGTAGCAGTAGTTTGTGATTGGTATAACCGAGAGCATGAGTGATATCTTTAGCTGGATGTAAAAGACCAAGACTACAGAAAGATGAATAACGAAATAGGACGATTATTAAAAAGAGGATCAACACAATAAGGGTCAGAGGGGATGATCAGAACGAATAGAATAAGTTTTGGGAGCAAAGAATAGATTGTACAAAGGTAGTATATTCTAAAGGACAAAAGTGGAGGTACTCAGTTAGGGATAGGGTTCCTCATATGAAGAATACATGATTGATTATAAAACGGGATAAAACAAGATAAATTGAGAAAGAAGGAATAAGAACGAGAATAGAGAGAGAAGGAAATACACGAAGTATGCGGGCTTAAGAAGTAGTTGCGTTATAATTAAATGGAGATGCATTCCCTACGAATATCCTGTACCAAGTTAGAATGAGTAAAGTGTATGAAGTAAAGAGTCAAAAAGAAAAAGATGATCATGAGTTTACTGTACGATGACAAAGCGATAGAGTAAAGCCATCATCAACGACAAACATAATACGATTATGATTGGTTTTGAAATCAGTGTTGAGTGCAAAACAAAAGTAAAAGAATAAGAGGCATGAGGGGTATTAGTGGCGTATGAGACTTAGGCTCTGAAAAACAAAGATGACGTTACAAGTGAACTTTGAGCACCGAAGAAGAGGGCAAGTGACATTATATGGATGGTAAGGATAACTAGACCTACTACTATGGTGAGCATCCCTATGGGACAAAAAAAAATATTAATTGGAGCAGATCTAGACATTGACTCATAACTACCAGATGAGCTAAGTAAAATATATCCTTGTTCGGATTGCTATATCGGTTGTATTAATTAGTTACAAGACTGCAAGATGAGTATGTTAAGACTTCACACATGAATTATCGTAGCTATGAATTACGCGAAAATGGCATGAATAAGATATAGTGTAGTAAGGGATGTATGAATTCAAGATTTGAAGGAGAGGCAACGGATTTGAGAATGGTACAAGTAAAACCCTTAAAGGGGGGAAGCGAGTAAAGGGAATTCAAGTGTATAGATTTGGGACGAAGGATCCTAAAATGTGACGGATATAGACTCTAAAACAAAGAGTGACAGTTGCGCAGAAATGAGTCCAATGACTAGTAAATAAACGAACACGAATTGAGCAGGCATCTGAGACTGTACGGGAAACCATTCGCGAAGACCTTGAACCACGTGACATTGAGAGCAAATAACTCAAGGGGTATTGTAAAGGATGACGGTGTTATACTAGAATAGAGGTAAAGACACCAGCGGTAAAGTCGTTGTAAATGATATGTATAGGAATATGACCATGGATACGATATGTAAATGAGTACGATTATGAATACGGATGCAGATATGGATACATGTATATGTATAGATGTGTATGTACACGAATCACGCGAGAACGATTATGTAACTCGCAAGTAATTATACGTCGCCAATGAAACCAAGTGGATATTTAAAAAGAGGAGTAAGAGGTAAACAAGAATAGTGTGGTCATGATACCCCGGGTCAGTTGAAGGAAAATATATGGTAAATTGAGTTGAAATGTTGATTGGAATTATTGTTAGGGGTAAATAGGACAATTACTTGGAATATGACATAAGTACATGCTATACTCTTGGTACAGTAGCCCTGAGGTGTGACAACTTACGAATGCAATAAGATCACTGAATGAAGGGGAAACTTAGTCCCCGATACATTAGGCCTTATGAGATGGTATGCAAAATAGGCAAGCTGGCTTATGAATTAGATCTAACACCCATGTCTCGATGCTTTGTAAATATGTTAGAAATCTTACTAGGATCATGCCAATAAATGATGTTCAAGTGACAGAAAAGTTGATCTATGAAAAGGAGACTTCGAAATAAAGAAGTGGCCTCAGTTAAGGTCTTATGGCAGAATAACAACCGAGAAGAATGACTCGGGAAGCAGAAGAAAATATGAAATCCAAGTGTCCGCACTTGTCTCATCCCCAGAAGACATTCTAGACGAAACATCAAGATTATGAGGTATGTATGCTTTCTTTTCATGCTTTTTGTCGTGTGTGGCCATAAATATATATTGATGTTGTATTGTGGCCCTGTGAGGCAATGTTATTGTGGGCTGTTGTGATAGGACGGTAATGCCATATTATAGGGGAAACTCTGGCAAAATTTTCGTAGAATTCCCGAGTGCTTAACATTCGAGGACGAATGTTCCAAAAAGGGGGGAAGAGTGTTACACCCTGGAACTTGGGTTTTTGAGCAAGGAGGGGACTAACGCAAATTAAGGTGTACATGATGTCCCTACAAGTAAGAAGGGATACTTAATAATCCTAATTAAGATTCCAAAGAAGTTAGAGGCAAGGGAGAAAAGTTCGTTTAAATGAAACTTCACTGCAGTTCTGCGAAAAGGGGGTTCGACGGTCGTCCTTTGTACCGTCGGACGGGCCGACGATTCATCAATTGCGCCGTAGAATCGAGCTAGAGCGAAGACCATTCGACGAAGAGATCGATGCACCGTCGATCAGTTCGACGAACCGTCCTTCTCACCATAGACTGAAAGGAAACGACAGATTGCTCACTGGAAATTTAACGACTTCGACGACCAGATCAACACTCCGTCGATCCGATCGACGCCGTCGATCGTACCGTATATCTCGGTCGGGACTGATTTTGAGAATTAATATAAGGACCCCTCCCTCATTTTATTTCATTTCATTTCACTCCTCCACACATCAAGAAACCTCTAGAACTTTCTCCATCATTCATCCACAAGAAATCAAAGGAAATCCATGATCAACTACACCAAAACCATGAAATCAAGTGTAGAAAACATAGCAATGTTCATCTAAGTCAAGAAAACTCAAGAGAGGGGTGTTAGGGTTTTGGTGCAAGAAGAGAAGTTCCACTCAAAGGTTGTTCATCCATCATCCAAGGTGAGTTTTATGATCATTCCATGTTGTCTAAGGTATTGAAAGTTAAAAACACTTGGATTGTAGAAGGAGGTAGGAAATGGGTCATGAATGTGTGAATAGTGTCATTGTTGAGTAGTAGTTTGGGGTGGATGATGAATATTGGTATGTTGTGATTGTAAATATATTATGAACGACATCTAGAATATGGAATAAGTATTATTTGTGAGAAAATGCAATAATGAATTATGACCATGATTATGGAGAAATTGGAGTAAAATGGCGAAATGCGGATAATGTAGATGAATGATGATTGTTGCCTATGATATTGTGAATATTGTTATGGATGTTTGGGAGTTGATATATGATATGGGGAAAAGTTGTATAAACAGAGGAAATGCTGCCAATTTTCTTTAGCTTTTGTAAGCACGTTCAAGTAATCGATTAGCGAATGTTCATGCGACTTCTCTTGTAGGTAGAAACGTGGGCATTGAAGTAGAACAAGCAAGCGATAGATTAGTTAAATGGAAAAGGTATGTGAGGCTAGTCCTTTCTTTCTATGGCATGAATCCTATGGCTTGACTTTTCTTTCTTCTTTATGAATTTCCTACATTCCGGAAAACAAAGAGTCTATGTTCATGACTAGCCATATGAGATAAGAGATATATATTATGAGCCCAGTAATGATGATGATGAGTTTAAGTCTAAAGATTCTAGAGTTCATGATATGATATCCCTACAAAGTTAATGATGTTGTTTATTGTATACACTCACCTTATATATTATTTCCTTCAAGGTGAGGCAGAATACTTATAAATGCTCCATAATGGAATCGAGGGTCCACGTCCTTATGTCACCTCGATAAAGTATAGCTATCTCTGAGTTTCTATGCATGCATTATGATGAGCACATGTTGATGATATTACACCGCGCCTATATGGCCGGGTAGCACCGCTAAGGCGGGCGGTTTATAGATGATTACACCGTGTCTATATGGCACGAGCAGCACCACTAGTGGGTGGCATGAGATGGTACCCCGGACGCGGGAGGCCTGGACGCAGGCTAATGATTATCACACCGATCGGGTATGGACGGGCAACTTATACAGTTATGCATATATGATATGATGATGATTATGAGTAGGACAGCATGTGTTATTTCTTTTATAAGTGACAGTCATAGACAGTTGCTCCTTACTGATGATTTCTTTATCTCATTGACGTATCTTCATTATTTATGCCTCTCATACTCAGTACAATGTTCGTACTGACGTTCGTTTTCTTTGGACGTTGTGTTCATACCCACAGGTAGACAGGCAGGTTATCTTGATCCAGACTCGTAGGAGCCAGTAGCTGACTTGAGAGCACTCCATTGTTCCGGAGGTGCTACTTGGTTCATTCTTTTGTATATATACATATATATGTATTATGGGCACCACGTGGTCTTGTCGCGTCCATATGTCTAGTACTCTTGTAGAGGTTCGTAGATGCGCTGTGTGGGTAGTATGGTCTCACAAGTTCCTCATTGTATATATATATATATATATATATATATATGTGTGTGTGTGTGTGTGTGTGTATGTATATTATTTTGATACCCGAAAGGCTCATGTATATAAGCAAAAATGTTTGAAATGATAATAATTACCATGGTTAAGAGCATAGGATGCACGAATGAGAGTAGATGAGTAGTAGAGCGAGTGGTGCTCGGTGGTTAGCCCCGGGTACCCGTCACGGCCCCTAGCTGGGTCGTGACATTCTGATACCAATTGAATGTGCAACGGGGGGGGGGGGGGGGGTGGTGTTAATTGTAACCTTTTCTCTTTCTAGTCGATTTCTGTAGATTAGTAGTCTAATGTTAACTGGGTAATTGCAGAAATTAAAATGCTAGAAATAAATGACACCAGATATTTTATACTGGTTCGGATTCAATGTGAATCCAAATCCAGTCCCTTTGGGTTGCAAGGGTTCTCTCTGCAGCTCTTTTTGTGAGTAAGGTTGGTACAATGGTTTTTGAATGGACCTCCTACGTCTACACTCAAACACTCGTAATTTTTCGATACAATGCCTCACCAACTATACTATATCTCTCCTTTTTTTTTGTTTACTTAGTAAATCACTTCGAATTACAATGCTTATGAAAAGTACAGTAGAACACCTGAGAAGTTGAGACGAAACTATACTTCTATTCGTCTTGATGTGAGCCTTTAAATAGAAAGAGCTCTTCGTATATTTGGCTCGACACAAAGATGGAAATCCCAAATAGTTAATCCTTGGAAAAAGGAATAATAAGAATCCTATTTTCCAAGAATAGGGTTAGAGCTTTTACTACCGATGGATCTTCCTTCCTTGATTTAATCGAGGTCAAACCCTAACGGATTTGGCACCACTGAACTTGCTACTTGTTTGCTTATTGGAGCAAATTTGATTGGTATTGAAAGCCTCTTAAATGATTTCTGAATAATCACGTCCTTGTCAACTCGATTTACTTTCCCTTATCGTAAGGAAAGATCTCTTAATTGCACTTGATAGATATCTTCTTGATATTTACCATAACTCTTCTTAATTCATTTACTTAGCCGACTGGGCTAAGTGCTTACATAGCTTTGTGGGTTGTGTGCATCCAACGGGCCCACTAGCATCTTTGAGTATTGTACCTGCATAGTGAAATTTTCATCATTAAAATCTTAACACTAACACAACTATTTATATTGACTCTGGCTATTAAAATTTGGACTTTCTATTCTCTGATTATGCACTTCTTACTTTGGGAAGAAACTAATCAACTTGAACTTTGGCAATAACAATGGTATTTCTCCACCATTATACGTCCGGAAGAATCCATGATTTTGGTGTCGAAGGATAGAACTGATGTTTGAAACTGCTGAAGATTCCAATGTTGGTGGCCTACAGAACATTTTGAAACAAAATTCATTCACCACTATGGTAAAGGTAAAAAATGATAAGACTACTTCACGAGTTTTGCTACTATTGAACAGTGGCATACCCAAGATTTTGTGTAACAAACATGGCCTATTCAGTTGTGAGTGAGTTCAAGACTATGGCAATTATATGGGTTTTACTTCCTACCACAAATTGATATTTACCTTGCACTATTTTCAAGTGTTTAGTCCATTGTATAACTCTTATTATTTTTTTTTTAAAAAAAACTAATATTATTTGCACATATATAAGGGAAATTATTTTATTGAGCGGCAGATCTGACCCACAAGAACCATGCAATTGGGAATTGTTTGGTCATTTTTTAAGAGGAAGAGTCGAAATAAAATCCACTTGAATTGAGACCGCTAGTCAAAATCTTAGTGAAAAAACGACCAAACAATTACCAATTGCATGGTTCTTGTGGGTCAGATCTGCCGCTCAATAAAACAATTTCCCTTATATATGTGAAAATAATAGTTTTTTTAAAAAAATAATAATAAGAGTTATATAATGGATCAAACACTTGAAAATAGTGCAAGGTAAATTTCAATTTGTGATCGGAAGTAAAAGCCATATAATTGTCATAGTCATGAACTCACTCACAACTGAATAGGCCATGTTTGTTACACAAAATTTTGAGTATGCCACTATTCCGTAGTAGCAAAACTTGTGAAGTAGTCTTATCATGTTTTACCTTTACCATAGTGGTGAATGAATTTTGTTTCAAAATATTCTGTAGGCCACCAACATTGGAATCTTCAGCAGTTTCAAACATCAGTTCTATCCTCCGACACCAAAATCATGGACTCTTCAAAACGTATAATAGTGGAGAAATACCATTGTTATTGAAAAAGTTCAAGTTGATTAGTTTCTTCCTAAAGTAAGAAACGCATATTCAGAGAATAGAAAGTCCAAACTTTAATAGCCAGAGTCAACATAAATAGTTGTGTTAGTGTTAAGATTTTAATGATGAAAATTTCACTATGCAGGTACAATACTCAAAGATGCTAGTGGGCCCGTTGGATGCACACAACCCACAAAGTCGTGTAAGCACTTAGCCCAGTCGGCTAAGTAAATGAATCAAGAAGAGTTATGGTAATTATCAGGAAGATATCTATCAAGTACATTAAGAGATCTTTCCTTACGATAAGGGAAAGTAAACCGAGTTGACAAGGACGTGATTATTCAGAAATCATTTAAGAGACTTTCAACACCAATCAAAGCTGCTCCAATAAGCAAACAAGTAGCAAGTTCAGCGGTGCCAAAGCCGTTAGGGTTTGACCTCGAGGAAATCAAGAAAGGAAGATCCATCAGCATTAAAAGCTCTAACCTTATTCTTGGAAAATAGGATTCTTATTATTCCTTTTTCTAAGGATCAAATATTTGGGATTTTCATCTCTGCGTCGAGCCAAATATACCAAGCTCTTGTTATTTAATGGCTCGCATCATGAAGAATAGAAATATAGTTTCATCTCAACTTGTCAAATGCTCCGCTCTACTTTTCAAAAGCATTGTAATTTTGAGTGATTTACCATGTAAACAAAAAAAAAAGGAGAGATATAGTATAATTGGTGAGGCATTGTATCGAAAAATTACAAGTGTTTGCGTGTAGGCGTAGGAGCTCCATTCAAGGTTGTACCAACCTTACTTACAAAAAGAGCTGCAGAGAGCACCCTTGCAACCCAAGGGGACTAGATTAGGATTCACATTGAATCCGAACCAGTATAAAATATTTGGTGTCATTTACTTCTAGCATTTTAATTTCTGCAATTACCCAGTTAATATTAGACTACTAATCTACGAAAATTTACTAGAAAGAAAAAAGGTTACAATTCACCCCCCCCCCCCCCCTCTCGCACATTCAATTGGTATCAAAATAAGGCCTTAAATCTAGTTTCTTAACAACATGTGCGGGAAGTCAAGTCTCTTGGAGTTATGTACTCAAATTCTCAACAAGTAAGAATGGTTGTTAGGAGTTTATCAAAGGCTTGGGAAACCAAGGAAATTTCCTTGGAGGATGGAAATCTAGACAATCTCACTTAAGATGAACTCAGAGGAAATACAATGACCTTTGAGAAAAATCATATTAACAGACATCAAAGGGAGGAAAAGAAAAAGGTGGTCGCATTCAAATCACAAGTTGAAGAGTTTGATGATGAAGTCAAGGAAGTAGAAGTAGAAATGATTTCTAGATCTGTTGTGGAAGCCATGAAAAGATCAAGCAATAACAGAAAAGGAAGCTCAAATTTTCAGAAAGGAAAAACTACCACTAATCAATTGAGAAATGATGCAAAATGCTATGAGTGTGGAAAGTATAGGCACATTGCTTCTGAATGTCCTGAATAAAAAAGAGACTATCTAGAAACTACCAAAAGCAAAGGGATTTCAATAGCTGGAGTGAAGATGAGATCTCACAAGATAATGATGAAGGAGTAGAGAATGTGTGTTTCATGGAATTTGGCGAAACAAGTGAGGTAAGACCTTATCCCCGTTCTAAATGTAATGAAACTCAAGAACTCTTAGATCAAACCCTAGAGGATCTAAATAAAGAGCTTGATGAATATAGAAAATTACAAAGAGAAAAGCAAGACTGGAAAATTAAGTTAGAAGTGTGTGAAATTGAAAGAGATCTTCTTTAAGAAGAAGTTCGTGATTTTCAACTACAACTAATTGGTTTACGCAAATCTACCAGTCATAGTTCGATTTGGCTTAACCAGCTGACTCGTAGCCACAAGTCAACTTGGAAAAAGCCCTCAGTGACTCGACAACTCATAGTAATTCAACTTGTAAGTCAACTACTCATGCCAAGACTGATCAGTCGATTCGATCTCTTATGTCAACTGATAGGAAGTCTAAAAGTATCAAAGCTTCTATGAATAAGTCGACTAACCAGTCAGTCACTGGCGAACACTTTTTTCAAAGCTAACCCTCAAGGACCCAAGAAAGCTTGTGTACCTAAAAGAAAGTAATTACTCGCTTTTACAGGAACACCATAAGGAGAAACCTAAGGGAAAATGGTACTTAGGTATTGCATGTTCAAGTCATATGTCGGGTGACAAAAGTTTGGTCAAATCAGTCATCGATTTTGATGGAGGGCTAGTAATATTTTAGACAACTTCATAGGAACAGTAACTAGTATAGGAACTATTGCTTTCAATAATTCTTGTGATATCACTAACGTTTATTTAGTGAAAGGACTCAAATATAATCTTCTAAGCATAAGTCAACTATGCGACTCCGACCTCGAGGAAGAGTCGAAATATAATCCACTTGAATTGAAATCGCTAGTCCAAATCTTAGTCCAAATACGGGGATTTTTTTGGTCATTTTTGTAGAGGAAGACTTCCTATCAGTTGATTTCTTATCCCATGTTATGTCCTTAGGGTTATTGATTGTGAATACTGAATGGGAAAGTGGGAGTTGGTGTTCATTTAGATGTTAGCTTGTGAGGGACACATGTATTAATCAGGGAGCGTGTGACTCGTTGTGATGAAAGGCCTAGATTAGAAGTTCATTAATTGATCGGATGGTGGAGAAAGAAGTTTTTACTTAATTAATATACCATGCAAGGAACAGATCAAGGTAGTTATGAAATCTGGTATCTCTCTCTCTATATCAGTCTAAAACTTTCTCTTCTCTCAATTCTTACCCAAATTTCCACCATTGCAGGGATAAATCAGGCTCGAACGTTTATTATAAGCTAGGATTTAGATAGTTCTTACATTGTAATCATTGTACTATTGTAACCTTCCGCTTCGGTAATAAAATTCTAAATTCTCGCTATTTCTCTTCAATTCTTCAATTTATATTACAAGTGGTATTAGAGCTCTATCCTGGCCCTAAAAGATGGAAATTACAAAAACTAGATCGAAAACTACTGAAGAATATATTAGAAAAGTGGATTCAAAGTTGCAAGCCCTAGCTGCAGAATTGAACAAAAAATTTGAGTCCATCGACTTGAAGATGGAGGAACTATACAGGAAGTTAGATATTTTGTTGGAGAAGTTCAATCCTCCTATGACAATTGGCATTTTGGGAAGCGCGCCTTCAGAGACTACTCTAAGTGATAACCACATGAGTAGGTTAGGAACTAATGAATATGGTGAGTCCTAAAGAGGGAAGAACCAATCAAACTATCACCATTCCAAGGAATCAAACTATCACCATTCCAAGGTTGAGTTTCCATACTTTGATGGTGTGGACCCTTGCTCTTGGCTGAGGAAGTGCAATCGCTATTTCCAATACAACTACTTCACTGATGCTGAATAGAAGTTGGAGCTGGTTGTTCTCCATGTCAATGGTAAGGCTAAGTCCTGGTATTTTTCTTACCATGTCAGTAAAGGGACAATTAGATGGTCTAAATTCTATGAGGAAATCTAAAAAAAGATTTGAAGAAGCAACCAATAGTAAGCTCAACCGTAAATGAGAATTTAAGAAAATCAAACAAAAAGGAACTGTTAATGAATACTTGGAGAAGTTTGAGGACTTCAAGGAATGGGTACTAATTAGAAACATTGCAATTGCTAAAGATTTTTTTTCTAGAATTCTACATAGAAGGACTCCAAGAAGAGTCAATCACACTGTTAGATTGCTATAACCATTAACACTAAGTCAAGTAGTAAAACAAGGCTAGACACCAAGAAAAACTGATTGATGCCAGGAATAAGAAGTAGAAGGTCACTTGGGGAACAAGTAGCACTAATCACAACAACTATAATGCATTCAACGGGGGTGTTGATTCAAGTTTAGTTAATCAAAGGGATAAATTGTTTGAGACTAGAAGAGCTCAAGGTTTGCATTATAAATATGGGGATCAGTATCAACCTAGTAAACAAAGTAAGCAGAAATAGCTGAATGCAATGACTGCTACCTTGGACGGCCTGAATTGGAGCAGGAGGAAATAACTGCAGAAGGTGGAGAAGAGATGGTAGTGTTACAAGAGGAAGAGCCAATGGAGGAAGTTATTAGCCTCAATGCACTTTCTAGCACTAAAAGTTGCTAACACATCAAATTGAAAGGGAAATCTAAAAGAAATAAGTTGACCATATTGTTGGATTCAGGAGGCACTCACAGCTTTCTAGACATGGAGACAGCTAAGAAGATAGGTTGTGTGATGAAGGAAGCTAGACCCATGAATGTGACTATAGCATATGGGAACCAAATTGTGAGCTTCCATATTTGTCCAAAGTTTACATGGATGAAATAGGCTAATTCTTAATTTTCTATTTTCTCATCTCTCTTCTCTCCCTGTTTCTTGGTTCTTTCTTCTCTTCCCTCATCTTCTTCTTCTCAATTCTTTTCTGCCCTAATTCTCCATTATAGGTTTACGAAGCTTGAGATATAGAGTTTACTATTTCTGAAATTGTTGTAACCCTTCAGTTTCATTAATAAAATACTAATTTGAGCCCAATATTTCGAATTCTATTATTTTCCATTCTTTTACTTAATCAGTACATTAAAAATGGGACTTATTAGATTGGGAGGAAATGACATGATACTGGGTGGGGATTGGATGAGGAGTCACAATCCAATACTTTTGGATTTTGTGGAGTATAAGGTGCAGGTGTCTCATAAGGGCAATAGAGTAGAGTTAAGGGAATCTATCCTCAGGCTGAACTTAAAAAGATGACTGCTAGTGGAGTGAAATACTTATTCAAGAAAAGTGAGTCCATATGGGCCCATCTTTTCACAATCTCAGCCATAAAAGTCAAGGATAATGAGGAGTTACCTATTGATATCAAAAGAGTCATTGACCAGTTTGGTGATGTGTGTGTGGTACCCAAGGCACAACCTCTAAAAAGAGAGCATGATCACTTCATTTCACTGAAATAAGGAGCAGCACCGGTCAGCATAAAACCATATAGGTATTATTTTTTTCAAAAAAATGAAATAGAGAAACAAGTCATATAAATGATGAACAATGGCATAATCAAACCTAGTCATTCTCCATATTCTTCACTTGTCCTATTGGTCAAGAAAAACGATGGGAGTTGAATGTTTTGTGTGGATTATAGGGAACTTAACAAGTTAACTGTTAAGGATAAGTTTCCTATCCCATTAGTGGATGACTTATTAGGTGAGTTGCATGGGTCACAAGTGTTCTCTAAGATTGACCTAAGGGCTGGGTATCATCAAATAAGAATGAATGAAGGGGATGTTTACAAACCAACATTTAGGACTCATTTTGGGCCACTATGAGTTCAACGTTATGCCATTTGGATTAACTAATGCTCCAGCAACATTTTAGAGCCTCACGAACCATACATGTGTTCAAGGATTTCCTAAGGCAGTGTATATTAGTCTTCTTTGATCACATCCTAATCTACAACAACTCTATACAACATAAGGAACACTTGAGTGTTACAAGTTCTCAGGAAAGAGCAGCTTTATGCAAAAAAGATTCAAATGTTCTTTTGGTCAAAACAAGATGGAGTATCTTGGTCATATCATTACTGGTTAAGGTGTGTCCACAGACCCCAGTAAGATAGAAACTATAGTGAATTGGCCTATTCCTAATACAATCAAGGCTTTAAGGGGTTTTCTTGGACTTGCTGATTACTACAGAAGGTTTGTTCAGTCTATGGGCTGATTAGTAAGCCCCTAACCAACTTATTGAAGAAGAACTCCTTCCAATGGGATCTAAAGGCCAACTTTGACTTGGCATTTCAGGTGCTAAACAGGGCAATGACATCAGTTCTAATACTGGCTTTCGCACACTTTAGCACGGTGTTTGTAGTTAAGACCGATGCTTGTACAGTGGGTATGGGAGCAGTTCTATGCAGAAAGGTGGACCCATAGCATTTTTCAGCAAAGCTATGGCTCCAAAACATTAGGGTTTGTCCACTTATGAGAAGTAATATATGGCAGTCTTAGCTGCAGTCGAGAGGTGGAGACACTACATAATAGGAGGTCAATTTATCATTAGAATAGACCATCATAGCCTCATATACTTGTTAGAGCAGAGGGTTACTACTGCATTGTGAGAAAAGGGCGTTACTAAGCTACTTGATCTGGACTATAAAAAAAAAGGGTACAAAGAATAGGGTTGTTGATGCTTTATCAAGAAGGGAGGACGATGATTCTTCAATACAAGCTACGACTGCCTATGAACCTACTTAGATGCAGGAGGTAATGTTGGGCTATAAGCATGATCCTGTCTCATTGCAACTACTGGCAGAGTTAATTGCCGATCCCACTAGCAATCACACGTACACTCTCCACCAAGGTGTAATCAGGTATGATAATAGAATTTTGTTGGGTAGAGGTAACGAGCTTAGAAAGAAGGTGTTTGAAGCATTGCACCACTCTGCCTTGGGAGGGAATTCGAGTCAACAAGGGACTTATAAGAGAATTAAGATGGTTTTCTATTGGCCTAATATGAACTCTAATGTGTGTAAATGGGTTTCAAACTGTGATGTGTGTCAAAGGGTTAAGAATGAAAATGTTCATTACCCTAGGTTACTACAAACCTTACCCATTCCAGATTCTCCTTAGCAAGATATTTCCATGGATTTTATTGAGGGGTTACCTTTTTCTGGGCATAAAGATGCTATATTAGTGGTGGTGGATAGACTGACTAACTATGGTCACTTCTTAGCCCTCAAGGACCCTTTCACTGCTCATATGTGATTGATACATTCCTAAAGGAAATCTATAAACTACATAGGCTTCCTAAAGCCATTGTAATTGATAGGGACTCTATTTTTACCAGTCAATTTTGGTAATAATTGTTCAAGTCTATGGGTACCAAGCTAAATTTGACCACAACTTACCACCCCCAATCTTATGGAAAGACTTAACAGATGTCTAGAGTCATATCTAAGAGCTATGATATCAGCTAATCCAAAACAATAGATCAAATGGCTTCCTTTAGACGAGTGGTGGTGTAACACCAACCATCACAGTTCCCTGCAATCTACATCATTTTAAGCCCTATATGGATATCTTCCCCTTTAGGTTCCACTAGGTTCACTCCCCCCACTCTACTAACACTACAACTGAAGCTTGTTTAGCTCAAAGACGACAGTTTTTGATGCATCTTAATGAGAATCTAGAACAACGTCAGTCACGCAAGAAGTTCTATGCAGATCGAACAGAATAGAGAGAGAATTGGCGGTGGTTGCTTTAATTTACTTGAAATTACAACCCTACATGCAGTCCACAGTGGCTATTCGAAGCAACTTGAAGCTAAGTGCCAAGTACTACGGTCCTTATAAAGTTATAGAGTGATCAGAATAGTAGCTTACCACTTGGATCTCCCACCAGGCTCTCAAACCCACCCGGTCTTCCACATCTCACAACTGAAGAAGAGGGTGGGTCTTGATATCGTTTCTCAGCAACAACCACCGACATGTGATACTGAGGGTCGTGTACTGGTGCAACCCTTGGCTATTTTACAGCGCAAGATGGTGAAGGTGAACAATGCAATGGGTGTGAAAGTGCTTATCCACTGGACAAATCTGAGTCCAGATGAAGCAACGTAGGAAGATTAGGGCTATATCAGCAGCCAATGTCCAAATTAATGGCTAATTTTCGACCTTGAGGATAAGGTCGTTTTGGAGTGGGATGGAGTTGTTATGTCCCTATGGTTATTGATTGTGAATACTGAATTGGGAAAGTAGGAGTCGCTGCTCATTTAGATGTTAGCTGGTGAGGGACACGTGTATTAATCAGGAATCGTGTGACTCATTCTGATGAAGGGCCTAGATTAGAAGTTCATTAATTGATCGGACAGTGGAGAAGGAATTTGTTACTCCATTAATATACCATGCAAGTAACATATCAAGTGATAGCCTCCACGTGGCATACTTCGATTAAAGATTGATGGACTTCTGTGGAAATCAAAAAGAAGCTTATCGTGAAAGAAGTGTCCAAATGAGAGCCCAAAAGAACTAATTTTTGCATGCCAATAAAGGCCCAAAAGAAAGCCAAGGAGCAGCCACATGGATCCCAAAGAGATGCCCAACAAAAGAGCTTCAATTTGGCCCAAAGTGGGCTTAAATGTCATGCCCATAATGGATGAAAGCCAACCCTAAATTAGGCTGAATTTCACACGCCCAAACATGATGATGTGGCGTGTATTTTGATGCCAAGACTTGTCACTTTTCCATATTTTATTAGGAATAAGTCTGACAATTTTACATGCTTTCCTAGTTTAAAGTTTCCTAGTTAGGTTTTAGTATTTATTTATTTCCATAAAAGTAGATTCGAATCCCGTACTATTTGGGATAGGTTTCCCCTATATACGGGGGTGGATTTTGTTATTTTTTATTAGACTATTATTATTAATATAATTTGACAGTTTATGTTCTTTACACGTTTGCGTGTGGTGACTATGGATTTATCGTGCAACCCTAGAAGAAGCATTCTTTAGGAGGTAAGATTAATTTTTAACTTAACATCTTTGGTTCTTATTCGTAAATTAAAAAAGTTAATTAGTTTTCATCTAATTATTGTCTCTAGTTTCTTCTAAATAGGGGTCTAGATCACTTTTTTTTATATAAGTTCTTCAATTGAGTCTATTAGTATCGTAATTAGTCTTAATCCGCTAATTTGAATACTAAGATCAATTGGTGTTCTTATCACTTAATCTTGAAATTTGGGGATTTTATTCTCGAATTTTGCCTATCTTTACATTCTTGTCTTTAATATTCGTATTTTTGCTTCCGCATCATAATCTTGTTTTATTCAAGTAACCTGATTCTTATCAAGTGGTATCAGAGTGGTTCTATCAAGGTTCCGTTCTTGATAATCTTGGGAATTTCTTGACAAAACAAAAAAAAATCACTTTTTGTAGTAGTTTAAAGGTACGCTTCATAGCAACCAAAAATGGTTTAAAAAAAAGGAGAAAATTCAAGTGCTTGCAAATTAAGCTACTTTTATAAACTCCAGGTTTATTGTTATTCTTGGTTTCCAACATCAAGAAGGAAATCAAGAAGAGTGGATATTTGGGAATTTTCTTTTCATACAAATTGGTCTTTCTCTTGTCTCTCCAAGCCCAATCTGTTTGTGAATCGGTAAATTTTATTTCTTTCCATATTTTACTTCTAAAAAGATTGTTACTAGTAGGGTTTATATATAAATTCCAAAGGATCCATCCAAAGGTAGTAATTTGAGTGGAAAAGGCAAGTGTCACGGCCTATTTTAGCCTAGGTGATGCAGGCACCTACCTTTCCCTCCTCGGTAGGCGAACGCTTAGCTCAACATTCACAATAATAGAAAATAGTGGAAGAAAGTAAAATAACGTAAGTCTCACAATAGAATATAATGTTAACAAGTGCGGAAGTAAATGAAATCCACCCCAGTATCATGTCTGGTCGTACAAGAGCATCTAAATCCGAATAATAAAGTCTGAATAATAATACATAAGTAGTCTCAAATCATGTCTCTGAATGGAAAGCAAGACATAAGTAATAGAAGATTCTTCGAGGTTAGCGGACGCCATGCTCACCCTGGAAAACTCAAGTGGAAGCTGAAGAGTCGATCAGCCACGAGTCAGAGAAGTAGATTCGACCTGGTACTCTGCATTCATAAAAGAATGCAGCAACTGCAGGTCAATACAAATAATCATACTGGTAGGCATCATCAGCCAACTAAGCTTAGTTAACACAATTCAGAAAATAAAGCAGATAAGCAAATAAAACAATCAAGCATGAGACAATATAATAGCAACCAAATATCCATCATCACCTATGTAAGCATCTAAACCCCAATATGATAAGTCCGAGTATACCCGATCTAATCTGATCACCCCAATAGAAACGACACAATCCAATCATCACAACGGAAACATCACAATCCAATCATCACCACACTCGATCAAGTAATAATACAATGCAGTGCCATAATTGTATGAATGCGATGCCGTGCTATGCAAATGAGGTGTACACATGTACTCCGAATGAAAATATCGACATCTCGGTAGCACAACCCAACGTGACTTGCGAAGTCAAAGTGCCACCCATTCTGGGTCTTTGGCCAACAGACAGATTGGACCCTGGCTAATTGCTGACAGGGGAGTCTTACCGGCACCACCCTGAGGGACCCACGAAGTCCATGCACTAACAATGATTCCGGGATAACATCGGAACCGGCCATGCAACAACGATGCCTAAATATAACCATCACACATCGGCCTCGTCACAGTCACTCAAAAGAGTCTGTCAAATATCAGTTTCACAAATCAACGATTTCAGAATTGAACCTTGGACATCGGCCTTCTCACAATCACTCAAGTAAAAGAGTTTATCAAATATCAGTTTCATATAAACAACGATTCCAAAATGGATCTTTGGACATCGACCTTTTCACAATCAATCAAGTAAAAAAGTTTATCAAATATCAGTTTTTCTCAATCAATGATACCGGATCATCACTGGGTATCGGCCATGGATGAATATGAGAGAATGCGTGCTATACATATGTCAATCATCAACCATCATGTTTAATGTCACAAATACCACAACGAGATATGCCAGCAATGTATTGCCTCACAACACCACAGTGGGTATGCCAAAATATATCAAGTCAAGTACTAACAATGGGTACACCAACACATATCAATAACTCACTACTCAAAAACCAGCGTTTAGTGACGGAATATTAGCGACAGACCATATTCTGTCGCTAATTAACGACGGATTAGCTACGGATTGCTCATTTTGTTGCGAGAAAAGCAACTAAAATTTTATCTCATTATATAGCGATGGATTAGCAACGAAAACTGAATTTCATCACTAATGATTAGCGCGAAATTTTGGCGCCTTAAATTTCACTACAGATTTAGCAAGAGAAGAGGCGCGACAAATTTTATTTTTATGTAGCGACAGATTCAGCAACGAAAAATCAGTCGCTAGGCCTTTTAATTTTTCTCGGAAAAAATAAATATTTGCAGCAACGGAAAAATTCGTCGCAATATTAATCATTAAAGGAAATCAATGTATTATTTAGCGACGGAATATAAAATCTGTCGCTATTCCATCGTTAAGTGTTAAAAAAAAAGATATATCCTAGGGTACACATTTATTTCATTTCACGTCAAACACACCGAACACAGATATAGAGAGAGAGTATGCGATTGCTAACATAGAGAGAGAGAGAGAGAGAGAGAGAGAGAGAGAGCACAACATAGATCAAAATAATGTGAATCTAGGGTTTCTATTGTGTTTTTCTCTTCTTCTGCTGCATCTTTTATCTAAAGGAAAGGTATGTTTTGATTTTTGTATGTTTTATGGGCAGTTTCTTTCTTCTTTATCTCCTTCTTTGTGTTTTCTAACATTAAATCTAAAATAGAAATTAAGAAATCTGTGTTTTTCTTCTTATTATCTAAAGGACAGAGCGTCTTTAAGTGTTTTTTTTTTGGCTAAAATCGAAGTTGGGTGTCTTGAAAACTGTTGGGTTTATAATTTATTTGAAGGTTAAGTGTTGGGAATCTCTATTTGTGCCAAAATCTGATGAAAATGGAAATTCAACCTTTGTTTGTGCTAAACCTTGTAGGATAATATTATTTGGTGGTTAAAGTTTGTTTTAATTTGTTGCATGTCGAGAAAAAGCTTGAAGATCTCAACATTCTTTATATTCTGTGATTTGAAATCAGTGTTAGTGAACTAGGTTTCTTACTCGATTTTTTTTGTATTATGTGATTTGAAATCAGTATTAGTGAACTGGGTTTCTTACTCGATTTTTTTTGTTTCAGTTTCATTTTTGTTTTAGTTTGTGATTTTTTTTAACTAAAAGGTGAATGATATGTTCTGTTTCACTAAGTTATTTCAGCTTGTTCTTCCATTTAGAGGTCATTCGGTTGTATTAATGATATGAAGACAGAACATTAATTTGATTGCTTTGTTTATGTCAACATTAATAGGAACATGAATAATCTAGAGCGTGATTGGATGTACGATAGGTTGGATGGCCGAGAGGGTATAAACTCTAGCTTTGTAACCGGTGTAGATAATTTAATCCAATTTGCACGTTCTCAGCGAAATTACATGAGTGGTAACAAGGTTAGATGTCCATGTAAAAAATGTCCCAACATTAAATACATGGATGTTGAAATAACATCACCTTTTTAATTTTGGATTTGTTGAGGGCTATTTTGTTTGGGAGTATCAGGGGGAAAAAGATGTGATCGGTGAGATAGCTTCTGGTAATGATTTACACGGTGGTTCTCAACCTGAATCGGGATTCGATAATCCATACCGACAAATGGTCTTGGATGCAGTTGGTCCCAACTTTGGTTAGGGTTCGAGTTCGCAATATTATAGCAATATTGAAGTTGATTCTTCTCATCCTTATGAACCTTCAATGGAGGAGGAGCCTAATCCTTCAATGGAGGAGGAGCCTAATCCCGAGTCCCAAAGATTTTATAATTTTCTACAAGCTGCTGATGAAAAATTATATCCCGGTTCTTCTCTCTCTCAACTTGCAGTAGTCTCCATAATGTTAAATATTAAAATGGAGAATACTTTGTCACAGAGAGGTTATAACCAAATGATACAATTGTTGAAAGAGGCTTTACCTGAAGATAACAAAGTGCTTGATAGTTATTATCAGACTAAGGAACTAGTGCGTAGTTTGGGTTTGCCAGTTGAAAAGATTGATTGTTGGGATTCAGGATGTATGTTGTATTGGGTAATGATGAAAACCTTACATCTTGTAAATTCTGTGGTAACCAGAGGTATAAGCATCGTTTCGACTCTCGTAAGAGGAAATTGGTCCCTTACAAGAAAATGTATTATTTTCCTTTGATTCCTAGATTGAAAAGATTATATGCATCCCATGCTACAGCTGCCGACATGAGATGGCACCATGAGCATACACAAGAGGATGGGGTAATGTCACGACCCGGCTAGGGGCCGCGACGGGTACCCGGGGCTAACCACCGGGCACCGCTCGTACTATCATTTACCTAACCCATTTAACAATCATTCATCTATTTCCGGTTAGCTTTAAATAGAGGACTTGCTTTTCATTACAAAAATATAATGTGTTGATACCAAAAAAAACATATGTCAATATACTTATACACATGCGTACTACCCACGTTGTGGAACCACACAACCCACATTGAGCATCTATGAGCCTCTATTGAGTGGCATACAAAATATATACACAAAAGGAACAACCAATTAGCACCTCCGGAAGATGGAGTGCTCTTCAGCTCGGCTAGTGACTTCTCTCAGTCTGGACCGCTTTCCCGTCTACCTGTGGGCATGAACACAACATCCAAAGAACAGTATGTCAGTACGAGCATTGTACTGAGTACGTAAGGCATACATCAAGAAATAAAGTAAGAATAAGAAAGTAAAGTAAGTACAAGGGGATAATCGATAACTGCTTGCCTCTTAAGGCGGATCCATGCATGCATACTCATAAAGCATCATATAGTAAATTGTTGCGGAACGCGCAGCCCGATCCATATGTCATCATATGTTAGTGCCGAGGAACGTACGTCCCGATCCATAAATATAATAAGTTAGTGCCGAGGAACGTACGACCCGATCCATAACCCATATATCCCGCGTCCGGGCATCCCGCGTTCAGGATGAAATCATGATATGCCAGCTGACCAAGTGGCTATGCGTCTATAGCGCCTCACCTTTCCCCATTTCCGCTGAAAACATTTTCATATCATATATATATATACATAATATACATAGCATGCTTGAGAGCCCAAGGAAAATCTGTAAGTACGTCGAAGTGACGTAAGGTCGAAAGCCTCCGATTATGTTTTGGGGTAATCATCGTCGCTTTGTCTCACCTTGAAGGAACAATTATTATAAGGCGAGACTATCAATGAAGAATAGCATAGAATAAAATCATGAACTTCATAAGGCATCCATTCATATACTTTGGAAGATTTAGAAATAAGTCACCATCCATGAATAAATTGAGAAATCAGTAAATAGCTCGACGTTCTCATATAGTCCTTGAAATCGTAAACTTGAAACTTTTAAACATGAGATCGTTCTCATCATAGTCGTCATAATGATATTCTCACTTTTGACATCATCGTTGTCATTGAAAAAAAAATATCCTTCGTCGTTATCATAAGAACTCACATAATCACAACCTTTGGTTTTGGAAAATAGGAGTACTTGGAAAACATTTATGGAATATCAAGAAGGAAATCATGCTTCGGAATCTTAGACTTTTTAACCTTTGATAGCAAGGAAAAGATGGTAGCATTTATGAAATCGTAAGCTAGGGATCATGCCTTTGAAAGAAAGGGAATAGCCTCACATACCTTTGACGTTTACTATTCTTCTCGCTTGCTCGTACTTCCTTTATTGCGTGTGCATATACCTTCAAGAGAATTCACGTCGTCGTTAGCTAAGAAATTATAAGGATGGACTACTATTTCTAGGGAAAATTGGGAAGCACTACCTTTGTTTGTACATGTACGGGGACTTTTCCGAGGTGTAACATTTTCCCCCCTTTTGGAACATTCGTCCTCGAATGTTAAATCAGCGGGGATTCTAAGAAAATTTGCCGGAGTTTCCTTTGTAATTTGAGCACTATCTTTCCATTACAACAACCCACAATATCTTCGCCTCACAGGGCCCTATCACAATATTAACACATTTATGGCCACACACGACCAAAAACATAAAATTAAAACATACATACCATCATGAACTTCTCCTGGAGATTCGACTAGGTGAGGATACTTGGCTTCCGCATTCACTCTGGCTTCCCTAGTATTTCTTCCCGAGTATCGCTTTTGCCACCAAACTCTGTTTTAAGCCACCTCCTTATTTCGAAGTCCTCGCACTTACCTATCTAATGTGGCAAAGGGTACTTTCTCATACATCAACTTTCTTGTCATTTGAGCATCATTTTATCGACATGCTCCTAGTGGGAGTTCTAACATATTTATAAGCTACCTTGCTTGTTGCATACGATCTTATAGGATCTAATGCCTCGGAACCTAACTCCCCCTTTATTCCGTGATTCTATCGCTCTCGTAGGTTGTCATATCCTCGGGCTTCTATAGTGAGTATGTAACCTGTACTTATACTATGCCCCAAACAATTATTCCATTTGTCTCTCACAGTAATTCCAACTCGACATTTCAGTTTCGTTTACCATATACCCTTCTTCAACTCACCCCAGGCATCATGACTCTCTCACCCTTACTTTACCTCCTACTCCTCTCCTAAGTGTTCACTTGGTCTCATTGGCGACGCGTAAACATCTACGAATTACATACTCTTTTTGCGCGATTCACATTCGTATCCATCCATCCGTATACCTATATCCATGTCTGTCTTCGCATCCATAGTCATATTCATCGGTATGCCGTATCCATGGTCATATTCATCTAAGTGTCAATATCCTTCTCAATGACCTTTTCGCTAACGCCCTTACCTCGAGAACGGGGTAACTTTACAATAAGACCCATGTTAATATCATGAATTATTCTGTGTCTCAGGCCTGCATGCCTTCTTCTTGGGGCTACCGTCACCCACTATATTCACAACATTCTCCGGGGTTATATTTTCATTTGGGCTAAAAGAGTATTCAATCCTGGAAGTCATTAAATCTATATAAGGGCAGAGAAATGAGAGTTTCCATTCTGCTGGAAGAGTAATAGTAACTAATCAGTACTCCCTAAACTGATTCCAACTCTCCTCCAACCATGTCACGAAACCAGAGTTTCGCAATTTTATTCCTCGTTTTGCGCCACTTGGGACCTTAGGGGACACAACGTCTCACAGATCGGCCTTATACTTCGTTACAAATTCATCTGAGATTTATAATTTAGAGGGACGATGAGGTGGTATAATCTTAGGGAATTGTGGGTCCACCTCTGCCCGTCACCAGTGTTTTACTATATTTGCCGACTCACGGCTCTTCTTCTTCCCCCCCTTCTTCTTGCTTTTGCGCGTCTTTATTCTACCGCTTTTAGTCAATACACTCCCGTAGGGTTCATCATTTCAACCTTCACACTGGTGTCCTCTCTATTTTCTTCCCCCCCTTTTAAGGGTTTTACTCGTACCTTTAAATCTCGAATCCACGTACTCCTGGCTACACTACGCCTTACTTATTCCGTCCCCTACAGTCTATGGCTATAACAATTCATACGTGGAGTCGTGGAGTCTTAGCGTACTCGCCTTACAGTCTTATAACCAAGAAATGCACCCGATATAACACTCCGAGCAAAACGTACGTTACTTAGCTCATCCAGTAGTTATGTGTCTGTATCTGAATCTGCTCCGATTAACAACTTCCTGCCCCATAGGGATGCTTACATTAATAGTGGGTCTAGCTATCCATGCCACCCATCTAATGTCACTCGCCCTCTTCTTCGGCGCTCAAAATTGCTTGTAACGCCACCTTCGTTTCCCTAGGGCTTAGGTCTCTCTTACGCCGCTAATGCGCCCCATGCCTCCTTATTCTCTTACTCTTGTTTGCGCTTGGAACCGATTCATATCCGCATTGTACCACTATCATTATTAGTTATAACTCTACTTCATCGCTTCATCGTCGTACAGTAGATCCATAACTCATGATCATCTTTTCCTCTTCAACTCTTTACCTCATTCACTTCACTCGTTCTAACTTGGTATGGGATATTTGTAGGAGATATGTTCTCCTTTAACTACCACGCCACTATTCTTTAGGCACTCGTACTTCGTACATTTCCTCTTTGCTATCTTATCTCCTCCCACTTAATAATCGATCCTTGACTCTTTGCATGAGGAACCATATTCTTAACTTAGTACCGCTTTGTTCTTTAGGATACACCACCTGTGTCAATGCGTCCCTTGCTGCCTAAAACTAATTCTATCCGTCCTGATCATCCACCATCTCGCTCCTATCGCGTTGACCTTCCTCCTACTAATTATCCTACTTTCATTATTTATCTTTACTGTAGTCTCGGCCTTATACGCCAAACTAAAGATATCATCCGTGCCCTTAGGCGTCTTCTCGCTATACTTTACATAACAATTCTTGTTACGGCTCATTGTACCCAGATCATAATCCACCCTATAGAGTGACACTTCTTGATCTCATTTGCAAACCTGCTCGTAACATAGGGTAGCCTCATGAAGCAGGCATACTCAACCTGTTATCCTTTTTAGTCAGTTACATTACATTTACCATATGGCTTATTTGCACACGTATTTGCATTAATCATAAAAGGGTGCTAGAAATATACTTGGAGTAATATCAGGGGAAGACTCAGGATCCCGTCGTTCAGCTAACGCCTGGGTATGACGCTGGGATCCGTTGGGACTAGGCGTTCTTCGGTCTCTACCACTGCTTACTAGCCCCTGTGGCCCTGACCTTGGAGGGTGTGTCGATGATGAAGAGCCTGTTACCATTCCCGTAGTCCGAACCTCACTTTTACCACGTAGCGATGGACAATTTCGCTTTAAATGGCCTGGCCTAGCACAGGCATAACAAACATCCGAGCCCCGACGACACGGTCCCCAGTGTAACCTGCGACACTGAATACATCGTGGTACTGGTGACCTCTTCTGACCGGAATCACTCTGAACCTGAGAACGAGAAACTCTAAGACTCTGGGATGACCTTGAATAAGCAGGTCCATCAAATCTGGGTCTGGGAAACTGTGGAGGTGCATCTCTAATCTCACGGTCAGACCCAAAGGAATTAACTCCCTTTCTCCAACCTCTGCCATCGTGACTCGCATTATGCCGCTGAGTCTGAGCGGCTACCAATTGAGTCAGTAAAAGAATGACCTGTCTCATCTCTTGGCCCGCGGTATCTTGCGAAGGAACGGGGGTACTGGAGCTAAGATCGAGGCTTCCCTTTGATCCTTAAAAGTGGGCGAGGTATGGGAAAATCAAAGTGGGGCGTTATTCTGGGGTTCGCCCTCCTCCATATCCGTAGACGGATCTCGATCAAGCCCTTATTCAACCACCATCTTGCCCTTCTGGGCCGTCGTAGCTTTTCCCTTCATCGGTTTTGCTGAAATGACAACGCACCGTTAGGGGAGAGATAGTCTTATAACACAGCTCTATCGCACGATCTATTAAGAAGAAAGATGGTCATGTTTCCTAAATGCCCGGTAGCCTCCTGTTTATAGATGTGGTGCACAACACACCGATAAACAAGACTCTACTAGACACGGCTCGTAGACACTTCCTAGGACGAACTGTTCTGATACCACTTCTGTCACGACCCGGCTAGGGGCCGCGACGGGTACCCGGGGCTAACCACCGGGCACCGCTCGTACTATCATTTACCTAACCCATTTAACAATCATTCATCTATTTCCGGTTAGCTTTAAATAGAGGACTTGTTTTTCATTACAAAAATATAACGTGTTGATACCAAAAAAAAACATATTTCAATATACTTATACACATGCGTACTACCCACGTTGTGGAACCACACAACCCACATAGAGCATCTATGAGCCTCTATTGAATGGCATACAAAATATATACACAAAAGGAACAACCAATTAGCACCTCCGGAAGATGGAGTGCTCTTCAGCTCGGCTAGTGACTCCTATCAGTCTGGACCGCTTTCCCGTCTACCTATGGGCATGAACACAGCATCCAAAGAAAAGAATGTCAGTACGAGCATTGTACTGAGTACGTAAGGCATACATCAAGAAATAAAGTAAGAATAAGAAAGTAAAGTAAGTACAAGGGGATAATCGATAACTGCTTGCCTCTTAAGGCAGATCCATGCATGCATACTCATAAAGCATCATATAGTAAATTGTTGCGGAACGCGCAGCCCGATCCATATGTCATCATATGTTAGTGTCGAGGAACGTACGGCCCGATCCATAAATATAATAAGTTAGTGCCGAGGAACGTACGGCCCGATCCATAACCCATATATCCCGCGTCCGGGCATCCCGCGTCCAGGATGAAATCATGATATGCTAGCTGACCAGGTGGCTATGCGTCTATAGCGCCTCACCTTTCCCCATTTCCCCTGAAAACATTTTCATATCACATATATATATACATAATATACATAGCATGCTTGAGAGCCCAAGGAAAAGCTGTAAGTACGTCGGAGTGACGTAAGGTCGAAAGCCTCCGATTATGTTATGGGGTAATCATCGTCGCTTTGTCTCACCTTGAAGGAACAATTATTATAAGGCGAGACTATCAATGAAGAATAGCATAGAATAAAATCATGAACTTCATAAGGCATCCATTCATATACTTTGGAAGATTTAGAAATAAGTCACCATCCATGAATAAATTGAGAA